>NW_026894162.1:0-179421 GCF_032452875.1 Bos javanicus
GTCACGTGACTGATCATGCACTGATCACGTGGCTGATCATACACTGATCACGTAATTGATCATGCACTGATCACGTGGCTGATCATGCAATGATCACGTGACTGACCATGCACTGATCACGTGACTAATCATCCAATGATCAGTTGGCTATCATGCACTGATTACTTGGCTGATTATACACTGATCACGTGACTGATAATGCACTGATCATCTGGCTATCATGCACTCATTGCCTGGCTATCGTGCACTGATCACGTGGTTGATCATACACTGATCACGAGACTGTTCATGCACTGATCACGTCTATATCATGCACTGATCACATGACTGCCCATGCACTGATAACCCGGATGATCATACACTGATCATGTGACAGTTCATGCAGTGATCACATGGCTATCATGCACTGCTCACGCGGCTGTTCATGCAATGATCACGTAGCTACCATGTACTGGTCACGTGAGTGATCATGCACTGACCACGTAATTGATCATGCACTCATCAGGTGACTTATCATGCACTGTTCACGTGAGTGATCATGCACTGATCACGTGACTGATCATGCACTGATCTCGTGGCTATCATGCACGGCTCATGTGTCTGATCATGCAATGATCACCTAGCTACCATATACTGGTCACGTGACTGATCATGCACTGATCACGTAATTGATCATGCACTGATCATGTGGCTGAACATGCACTGATCACGTGGCTGATCATCCACTGATCACGTGACTGATCAAGCACTGATCACGTGACTGATCATGCACTGATCACGTGGCTATCATACACTGATCACTTGGCTGGTCATACACTGATCACGTGCCTGGTCATGCACAGATTACATGACTGATCATGCACAGAACACGTGACTGATCATGCACTTTTCACGTGGCTATCATGCACTACTCACGTGGCTGATCACGCAATGATCATGTAGCTACCATGTACTGGTCAGGTGACTGATCTTACACCCATCAGGTGACGGATCATGCACTGATCACATGGCTGATCATACACTGATCACCTGCCTGGTCATGCACAGATCACGTGACAAATCATGAACTGATCACATAGCTATCATGAACTGATCACCTGGCTGATCATGCACTGATCACGTGGCTGATCATGCACTGATACCGTGACTGAGCATGGACTGATCACATGACTATCATGTAGAGATCACGTGACTTAATGGCTCTGATCATGCGCTGATCATGTTTGCTATCATACACTGATCATGTGCCTCTGGAGGCAATAAACAAAGAGCTGAGTAGGCACGAATCAAACAGTCAGCAGGCAATAATCATGGAACTCAGGTGTGAGGAATCATGCTGTTCAGCTGGCAATAATCAAGCAGCTGAGCAGGCAGGAATTACGCAGCACAGCTGGCAATTGTCAAGCAGATGACAGGCAGGAATCGTGCAGCTCAGCTGGCAATTGTCAAGCAGATGAGCAGACAGTAATCACGCAGCTCAGCAGGCCCAGATCACGTGACTGAGCATGCATTGTTCACGTGGCTGATCATACACTGATCACGTGATTGATCATGCACTGATCACTTGGATATCATGCACTGATCACGTGGCTGATCATACACTGTTCACGTGTCTGACCATGCACTGCTCACGTGGCTGAACATACAGTACTCAAGTAACCGATCATGCACTGATCACTTGGCTATCATGCACTGATCACGTGGCTGAATATGCACTGTTCACGTGGCTGATCACACACCTGTCACGTGAAATATCATGCACTGATCACGTGGCACTCATGCACTGATCACGTGGCTGATCATACTCTGCTCACGTAATTCATCATGCACACATCACGTTTCTATCATGCATTGCTCACGGGGCTCGTCATGGAATGATCACGTAGCTACCATATACTGGTCACGTGACTGATCATGCACAGATCACGTAAATGATCACGCACTGTTCACGTGACTGATCACGTACTGATCACGTGACTGATCATGCACTGATCACATGGCTGATCATGCACTGATCACGTAATTGATCTTGCACTTATCATTTGGCTGATCATGCACTGATCACGTGGCTGATCATACACTGATCACGTGACAGATCATGCACTGATCCGTGACTGATCATGCACTGATCACGTGGCTATCATGCACTGATCACTTGGCTGGTCATACACTGATCACATGACTGATCATGCACTGTTCACGTGACTGATCATGTACTGATCACGTGATTAATCATGCACAGATCACGTAATTGATCATGCACTGATCACGTGGCTGATCATGCAATGATCACGTGACTGACCATGCACTGATCACGTGACTGATCATCCACTGGTCAGTTGGTTATCGTGCACTTATTACTTGGCTGATGATACACTGATCATGTGACTGATAATGCACTGATCATCTGGCTATCGTGCACTCATTACCTGGCTCTCATGCACAGATCACGTGGTTGATCATACACTGATCACGAGACTGATCATGCACTGATCACGTCTACATCATGCACTGATCACATGTCTGCCCATGCACTGATCACCCGGATGATTATACACTGATCATGCGACAGATCATGCACTGATCTCGTGGCTATCATGCACTGCTCACGCGGCTGTTGATGCAATGATCACGTAGCTACCATGTACTGGTCACGTGAGTGATCATGCACTGATCACGTAATTGATCATGCACTGATCAGGTGACTTATCATGCACTGTTAACGTGAGTGATCATGCACTGATCACGTGACTGATCATGCACTGATCTCGTGGCTATCATGCACGGCTCATGTGGCTGTTCATGCAATGATCACCTAGCTACCATATACTGGTCACGTGACTGATCATGCACTGATCACGTAATTGATCATGCACTGATCATGTGGCTGATCATGCACTGATCACGTGGCTGATCATCCACTGATCACGTGACTGATCATGCACTGATCACGTGACTGATTATGCACTGATCACGTGGCTATCATGCACTGATCACTTGGCTGGTCATACACTGATCACGTGCCTGGTCATGCACAGAGTACATGACTGATCATGCACTGAACACGTGACTGATCATGCACTGATCACGTGGCTATCATGCACTACTCATGTGGCTGATCAGGCAATGATCATGTAGCTACGATGTACCGGTAACGTGACTGATCATACACCCATCAGGTGACGGATCATGCACTGATCACATGGCTGAACATGCACTGATCACGTGACTGATCATGCACTGATCTCGTGTCTGATCATGCACTGATCACGTGGCTATCATGCACTGCTCACTTGGCTGATCATGCGATGATCACGCAGCTACCATGTATTGGTCACATGACTGATCATGCACTGATCAAGTGACTGATCATGCAGTGATCATGTGGCTATCGCGCACTACTCACGTGGCTGATCATGCAATGATCATGTACCTACCATGTACAGGTCACGTGAATGATTATACACCCATCAAGTGACTGATCATGCACTGATCACGTGGCTATCATGCACTGATCACGAGACTGATCATGCACTGATCACGTCTATATCATGCACTGATCACATGACTGCCCATGCACTGATCACGTGGATGATCATACACTAATCATGTGACAGATCATGCACTGATCACGTGGCTGATCATGCACTGATACCGTGACTGTGCATGGACTGATCACATGACTATCATGTAGTGATCACGTTACTTAATGGCGCTGATCATGTGACTGATCATGCGCTGATCATGTTTTCTATCATACACTGATCATGTGCCTCTGGAGGCTATAAACAAAGAGCTGAGTAGGCACAAATCATAAGTCAGCAGTCAATAATCATGGAACTCAGCTGTGAGGAATCATGCTGCTCAGCTGGCAATAATCAAGCAGCTGAGTAGGCAGGAATTACGCAGCACAGCTGGCAATTGTCAAGCAGATGACAGGCAGGAATCGTGCAGCTCAGCTGGCAATTGTCAAGCAGATGAGCAGACAGTAATCACGCAGCTCATCAGGCCCTGATCACGTGACTGAGCATGCACTGTTCACGTGGCTGATCATACACTGATCACGTGATTGATCATGCACTGATCACTTGGATATCATGCACTGATCACGTGGCTGATCAAACACTGTTCACGTGTCTGACCATGAACTGGTCACGTGGCTGATCATACACTGTTCACGTGTCTGACCATGAACTGATCACGTGGCTGATCATACACTGCTCAGGTAACTGATCATGCACTGATCACGTGGCTATCATGCACTGATCACGTGGCTGATCATACTCTGCTCACGTAACTGATCATGTACACATCACGTGGCTATCATGCACTGCTCACGTGGCTCGTCATGGAATGATCACGTAGCTACCATATATTGGTCACGTGACTGATCATGCACATCACGTAAATGATCATGCACTGTTCACGTGACTGATCATGTACTGATTACGTGACTGATCATGCACTGATCACGTGGCTATCATGCTCTGATCACGTGGCTGATCATGCAAGGATCACGTAGCAACCATGTACTGGTCACGTGACTGATCATGCACTGATCACGTAATTGATCCTGCACTGATCACGTGGCTGATCACACATGTATCACGTGACTGATCAAGCAATGATCACGTGGCTCTCATGCACTGATTACGTGGCTATCATGCACTGATCACGTGGATGTCATGCACTGATCACGTGGCTGATGACACACGTATCACATTACTGATCATGCACTGATCACGTGGCTATCATGCACTGATCACGTGGCTGATCACGCAATGATCACGTAGCTACCATGTACTGGTCACGTGACTGATCATGCACTGATCACGTAATTGATCCTGCACTGATCACATGGATCATCACGCACTGATCCGGTGGCTGAACACACGTATCACGTGACTGATCATGTACAGATAACGTGAATAATCATGAAGTGATCACGTGGCTATCCTGCACTGATCACGTGGATATCATGCACTGATCACGTGGCTGATCACACACATATCACGTGACTGATCATGCACTGATGACGTGGCTATCATGCATTGATCACGTGGCTATCATGCACTGATCACGTAAATGATCATGCACTGTTCAGTTGACTGATCATGTCCTGATCACGTGACTGATCATGCACTGATCACGTCTATATCATGCACTGATCACATGACTGCCCATGCACTGATCACGTGGATGATCATACACTAATCATGTGACAGATCATGCACTGATCACGTGGCTGATCATGCACTGATACCGTGACTGTGCATGGACTGATCACATGACTATCATCTAGTGATCACGTGACTTAATGGCGCTTATCATGTGACTGATCAGCGCTGATCATGTTTTCTATCATACACTGATCATGTGCCTCTGGAGGCAATAAACAAAGAGCTGAGTAGGCACAAATCATAAGTCAGCAGTCAATATTCATGGAACTCACCTGTGAGTAATCATGCTGCTCAGCTGGCAATAATCAAGCAGCTGAGCAGGCAGGAATTACGCAGCACAGCTGGCAATTGTCAAGCAGATGACAGGCAGGAATCGTGCAGCTCAGCTGGCAATTGTCAAGCAGATGAGCAGACAGTAATCACGCAGCTCATCAGGCCCTGATCACGTGACTGAGCATGCACTGTTCACGTGGCTGATCATACACTGATCACGTGATTGATCATGCACTGATCACTTGGATATCATGCACCGATCACGTGGCTGATCAAACACTGTTCACGTGTCTGACCATGCACTGATCACTTGTCTGGTCATACACTGCTCACGTAACTGATCATGCACTGATCACGTAATAGATCATGCACTGATCATGTGGCTGATCATGCACTGATCACGTGGCTGATCATCCACTGATCACGTGACTGATCATGCACTGCTAACGTGACTGATCATGCACTGATCACGTGGCTATCATGCACTGAAAACTTGGCTGGTCATACTCTGATCACGTGCCTGATCATGCACAGATTACATGACTGATCATGCACTGAACACGTGACTGATCATGCACTGATCACGTGGCTATCATGCACTACTCACGTGGCTGATCATGCAATGATCATGTAGCTACCATGAACCGGTCAGGTGACTGATCACACACACTTTTGGTGACGGATCATACACTGATCACCTGCCTGGTCATGCACAGATCACGTAACAAATCATGAACTGATTACATAGCTATCATGAAATGATCACCTGGCTGATCATGCACTGATCACGTGGCTGATCATGCACTGATACCGTGACTGAGCATGGACTGATCACATGACTATCATGTACTGATCACGTGACTTAATGGTGCTGATCATGTGACTGATCATGCGCTGATCATGTTTGCTTTCATACACTGATCATGTGCCTCTGGAGGCCATAAACAAAGAGCTGAGTAGGCACGAATCATAAGTCAGCAGGCAAAAATCATGGAACTCAGCTGTGAGGAATCATGCTGCTCAGCTGGCAATAATCAAGCAGCTGAGCAGGCAGGAATTATGCAGCACAGCTGGCAATTGTCAAGCAGATGACAGGCAGGAATCGTTCAGCTCAGCTGGCAATTGTCAAGCAGATGAGCAGACAGTAATCACGCAGCTCAGCAGGCCCACATCATGTGACTGAGCATGCACTATTCACGTGGCTGATCATAAACAGATCACGTGATGATCATGCACTGATCACTTGGATATCATGCACTGATCACGTGGCTGATCATACACTGTTCACGTGTCTGACCATGAACTGATCACGTGGCTGATCATACACTGCTCAGGTAACTGATCATGCACTGATCACGTGGATATCATGCACTGATCACGTGGCTGATCATACTCTGCTCACGTAACTGATCATGTACACATCACGTGTCTATCATGCACTGCTCACGTGGCTCGTCATGGAATGATCACGTAGCTACCATATATTGGTCACGTGACTGATCATGCACAGATCACGTAAATGATCATGCACTGTTCACGTGACTGATCATGTACTGATTACGTGACTGATCATGCACTGATCACGTGGCTATCATGCTCTGCTCACGTGGCTGATCATGCAAGGATCACGTAGCAACCATGTACTGGTCACGTGACTGATCATGCACTGATCACGTAATTGATCCTGCACTGATCACGTGGCTGATCACACATGTATCACGTGACTGATCAAGCAATGATCACGTGGCTCTCATGCACTGATTACGTGGCTATCATGCACTGATCACGTGGATGTAATGCACTGATCACGTGGCTGATCACACACGTATCACATTACTGATCATGCACTGATCACGTGGCTATCATGCACTGATCACGTGGCTGATCACGCAATGATCACGTAGCTACCATGTACTGGTCACGTGACTGATCATGCACTGATCACGTAATTGATCCTGCACTGATCACATGGATCATCACGCACTGATCCGGTGGCTGAACACACGTATCACGTGACTGATCATGTACAGATAACGTGAATAATCATGAAGTGATCACGTGGCTATCCTGCACTGATCACGTGGATATCATGCACTGATCACGTGGCTGATCACACACGTATCACGTGACTGATCATGCACTGATGACGTGGCTATCATGCATTGATCACGTGGCTATCATGCACTGATCATGTAAATGATCATGCACTGTTCAGTTGACTGATCATGTCCTGATGACGTGACTGATCATGCACTGATCACGTGGCTATCATGCTCTGATCACGTGGCTGATCATGCAATGACCACGTAGCTACCATGCACTGGTCACGTGACTGATCATGCAAAGATCACGTGACTGATCATGCACTGATCACGTGGCTATCATGCACTGCTCACGTGGCTGATCATGCAATGATCACGCAGCTACCATGTACTGGTCACATGACTGATCATGCACTGATCACATAATTGATCATGCACTGATCACCTGGCTTATCATGCATTGATCATGTGACTGATCATGTGCTGATCATGTTTGGTGTCACACACTGATCATGTGCCTCTGGAGGCAATGAACATAGAGCTGAGTAGGCAGGAATCAGTCAGCAGGCTATAATCATGGAACTCACCTCTGAGAAATCATGCTGCTCAGCTGGCAATAATCAAGTAGATGAGCAGGCAGGAATTATGCAGCACAGGTGGCAATTGTCAAGGAGATAACAGGCAGGAATGGTGCAGCTCAGCTGGAAATTGTCAAGCAGATGAGCAGACAGTAATCACACAGCTCAGCAGGCCCTGATCACGTGACTGAGCATGCACTGTTCACATGGCTGATCACACACCTATCACGTGACTGATCATGCACTGATCATGTGACTGATCATGCACTGATCATGTAGCTATCTTGCACTGTTCACTTGGCTGATCATACACTCATCACGGTACTGATCGTGCACTGATCATGGCGCTATCATGCATTGACTACATGACTCCACATGCACTGATCACGTGGATGATAATGCACTGGTCACGTGACTGATCATGCACTGATCACGTGACTGATCATGCACTGATGACATGGCTAATCATTCACTGATCACGAGGCTATCATGCACTGCTCACCTGGCTGATCTGGCAATGATCACGTAGCTACCAAGAACTGGTCACGTGACTGATCATGCACTGATCACGTAATTGATCATGCACTGATCATGTGGCTAATCATGCACTGATCACGTGGCTGATCATACACTGATCACGTGACTGATCATGCACTGATCACGTGGCTATCATGCACTGATCACTTGGCTGGACATACACTGATCACGTGCCTGGTCATGAACTGATCACGTGCCTGGTCATGCACTGATCACGTGGCTGATCATGCACTGATCACGTGGCTGATCATGCAATGATCATGTAGCTACCATGTACAGGTCACGTGAATGATCATACACCCATCAGGTGACAGATCATGCACTGATCACGTGGCTGATCATGCACTGATCACGTGACTGATCATGCACTGATCTCGTGTCTGATAATGCACTGATCACGTGGCTATTGTGCACTGCTCACGTGGCTGATCATGCGATGATCACGCAGCTACCATGTACTGGTCACATGACTGATCATGCACTGATCACGTGACTGATCATGCAGTGATCACGTGGCTATCGTGCACTACTGACGTGGCTGATCATGAAATGATCATGTAGCTACCATGTACAGGTCACGTGAATGATCATACACCCATCAGGTGACAGATCATGCACTGATCACGTGGCTATCATGCACTGATCACGAGACTGATCATGCACTGATCACGTGGATGATCATACACTAATCATGTGACAGATCATGCACTGTTCACGTGGCTGATCATGCACTGATACCGTGACTGTGCATGGACTGATCACATGACTATCATGTAGTGATCACGTGACTTAATGGCGCTGATCATGTGACTGATCATGCGCTGATCATGTTTTCTATCATACACTGATCATGTGCCTCTGGAGGCAATAAACAAAGAGCTGAGTAGGCACGAATCATAAGTCAGCAGTCAATAATCATGGAACTCAGCTGTGAGGAATCATGCTGCTCAGCTGGCAATAATCAAGCAGCTGAGCAGGCAGGAATTACACAGCACAGCTGGCAATTGTCAAGCAGATGACAGGCAGGAATCGTGCAGCTCAGCTGGCAATTGTCAAGCAGATGAGCAGACAGTAATCACGCAGCTCAGCAGGCCCTGATCACGTGACTGAGCATGCACTGTTCACGTGGCTGATCATACACTGATCACGTGATTGATCATGCACTGATCACTTGGATATCATGCACTGATCACGTGGCTGATCATACACTGTTCACGTGTCCGACCATGCACTGATCACGTGGCTGATCATACACTGCTCACGTAACTGATCATGCACTGATCACGTGGCTATCATGCACTGCTCACGTGGCTGATCATGCAATGATCACGCAGCTACCATGTACTGGTCACATGACTGATCATGCACTGATCACATAATTGATCATGCACTGATCACCTGGCTTATCATGCATTGATCATGTGACTGATCATGTGCTGATCATGTTTGGTGTCACACACTGATCATGTGCCTCTGGAGGCAATGAACATAGAGCTGAGTAGGCAGGAATCAGTCAGCAGGCTATAATCATGGAACTCACCTCTGAGAAATCATGCTGCTCAGCTGGCAATAATCAAGTAGATGAGCAGGCAGGAATTATGCAGCACAGGTGGCAATTGTCAAGGAGATGACAGGCAGGAATCGTGCAGCTCAGCTCGAAATTGTCAAGCAGATGAGCAGACAGTAATCACACAGCTCAGCAGGCCCTGATCACGTGACTGAGCATGCACTGTTCACATGGCTGATCACACACCTATCACGTGACTGATCATGCACTGATCATGTGACTGATCATGCACTGATCATGTAGCTATCTTGCACTGATCACTTGGCTGATCATACACTCATCACGGGACTGACCCTGCACTGATCACGGTGATATCATGCATTGACTACATGACTCCACATGCACTGATCACGTGGATGATCATGCACTGATCACGTGACTGATCATGCACTGATCACGTGACTGATCATGCACTGATCACATGGCTAATCATGCACTGCTCACGTGGCTGATCTGGCAATGATCACGTAGCTACCAAGTACTGGTCACGTGACTGATCATGCACTGATCACGTAATTGATCATGCACTGATCATGTGGCTGATCATGCACTGTTCACGTGGCTGATCATACACTGATCACGTGACTGATCATGCACTGATCACGTGACTGATCATGCACTGATCACGTGGCTATCATGCACTGATCACTTGGCTGGACATACACTGATCACGTGCCTGGTCATGCACTGATCACGTTGCTGATCATGCAGTGATCACGTGATTGATCATGCACTGATCTCGTGTCTGATCAGGCACTGATCACGTGGCTATCATGCACTGCTCATGTGGCTGATCATGCAATGATCACGCAGCTACCATGTACTGGTCACATGACTGATCATGCACTGCTCACGTGACTGATCATGCACTGATCACGTGGCTATCGCACACTACTCACGTGGCTGATCACGCAATGATCACGTAGCTACCATGTACTGGTCACGTGACTGATCATGCACTGATCACGTAATTGATCCTGCACTGATCATGTGGCTGATCATGCACTGTTCACGTGGCTGATCATACACTGATCACGTGACTGATCATGCACTGATCACGTGACTGATCATGCACTGATCACGTGGCTATCATGCACTGATATCTTGGCTGGACATACACTGATCACGTGCCTGGTCATGCACTGATCACGTGGATATCATGCACTGATCACGTGGCTGATCATACTCTGGTCACGTAACTGATCATGTACACATCACGTGGCTATCATGCACTGCTCACGTGGCTCGTCATGGAATGATCACGTAGCTACCATATTTTGGTCACGTGACTGATCATGCACAGATCACGTAAATGATCATGCACTGTTCACGTGACTGATCATGTACTGATTACGTGACTGATCATGCACTGATCACGTGGCTATCATGCTCTGCTCATGTGGCTGATCATGCAAGGATCACGTAGCAACCATGTACTGGTCACGTGACTGATCATGCACTGATCACGTAATTGATCCTGCACTGATCACGTGGCTGATCACACATGTATCACGTGACTGATCAAGCAATGATCACGTGGCTCTCATGCACTGATTACGTGGCTATCATGCACTGATCACGTGGATGTCATGCACTGTTCAGTTGCCTGATCATGTCCTGATCACATGACTGATCATGCACTGATCACGTGGCTATCATGCACTGATCACGTGGCTGATCACGCAATGATCACGTAGCTACCATGTATTGGTCACGTGACTGATCATGCACTGATCACGTAATTGATCCTGCACTGATCACATGGATCATCACGCACTGATCCGGTGGCTGAACACACGTATCACGTGACTGATCATGTACAGATAACGTGAATAATCATGAAGTGATCACGTGGCTATCCTGCACTGATCACGTGGATATCATGCACTGATCACGTGGCTGATCACACACGTATCACGTGACTGATCATGCACTGATGACGTGCCTATCATGCATTGATCACGTGGCTATCATGCACTGATCATGTAAATGATCATGCACTGTTCAGTTGACTGATCATGTCCTGATGACGTGACTGATCATGCACTGGTCACGTGACTGATCATGCACTGATCACGTGACTGATCATGCACTGATCACATGGCTAATCATTCACTGATCACGAGGCTATCATGCACTGCTCACGTGGCTGATCTGGCAATGATCACGTAGCTACCAAGAACTGGTCACGTGACTGATCATGCACTGATCACGTAATTGATCATGCACTGATCATGTGGCTGATCATGCACTGATCACGTGGCTGATCATACACTGATAACGTGACTGATCATGCACTGATCACGTGACTGAACATGCACTAATCACGTGGCTATCATGCACTGATCACTTGGCTGGACATACACTGATCACGTGCCTGGTCATGCACTGATCACGTGGCTGATCATGCACTGATCACGTGGCTGATCATGCAATGATCATGTAGCTACCATGTACAGGTCACGTGAATGATCATACACCCATCAGGTGACAGATCATGCACTGATCACGTGGCTGATCATGCACTGATCACGTGACTGATCATGCACTGATCACGTGTCTGATCATGCACTGATCACGTGGCTATCATGCACTGCTCACGTGGCTGATCATGCGATGATCACGCAGCTACCATGTACTGGTCACATGACTGATCATGCACTGATCACGTGACTGATCATGCAGTGATCACGTGGCTATCGTGCACTACTCACGTGGCTGATCATGCAATGATCATGTAGCTACCATGTACAGGTCACGTGAATGATCATACACCCATCAGGTGACAGATAATGCACTGATCACGTGGCTATCATGCACTGATCACGAGACTGATCATGCACTGACCACGTCTATATCATGCACTGATCACATGACTTACCATGCACTGATCACGTGGATGATCATACACAAATCATGTTTCAGATCATGCACAGATCACCTGCCTGGTCATGCACAGATAACGTGACAAATCATGAACTGATCACATAGCTATCATGAACTGATCACCTGGCTGATCATGCATTGATCACGTGCCTGATCATGCACTTATACCGTGAATGTGCATGGACTGATCACTTGACTATCATGTAGTGATCACGTGACTTAATGGCGCTGATCATGTGACTCATCATGCGCTGATCATGTTTGCTATCATACACTGTTCATGTGCCTCTGGAGGCAATAAACAAAGAGCTGAGTATGCACGAATCATAAGTCAGCAGGCAATAATCATTGAACTCAGCTGTGAGGAATCATGCTGCTCAGCTGGCAATAATCAAGCAGCTGAGCAGGCAGGAATTACACAGCACAGCTGGCAATTGTCAAGCAGATGACAGGCAGGAATCGTGCAGCTCAGCTGGCAATTGTCAAGCAGATGAGCAGACAGTAATCACGCAGCTCAGTAGGCCCTGATCACGTGACTGAGCATGCACTGTTCACGTGGCTGATCATACACTGATCACGTGTTTGATCATGCACTGATCACTTGGATATCATGCACTGATCACGTGGCTGATCATACACTGTTCACGTGTCTGACCATGCACTGATCACATGTCTGGTCATACACTGCTCATGTAACTTATCATGCACTGATCACGTGGCTATCATGCACTGAGTACGTGGCAGAATATGCACTGTTCACGTGGCTGATCACACACCTGTCATGTGACATATCATGCACTGATCACGTGGCAGTCATGCACTGATCACGTGGCTGATCATACTCTGCTCACGTAACTCATATACACACATCATGTGGCTATCATGCACTGCTCACGTGGTTCGTCATGGAATGATCACGTAGCTACCATATACTGGTCACGTGACTGATAATGCACAGATCACGTAAATGATCATGCACTGTTCACGTGACTGATCATGTACTGATCATGTGACTGATCATGCACTGATCACGTGGCTATCATGCTCTGCTCAAGTGGCTGATCATGCAACGATCACATAGCAACCATGTACTGGTCTCGTGACTGATCATGCACTGATCACGTAATTGATCCTGCACTGATCACGTGGCTCATCACGCACTGATCCAGTGGCTGATCACACACGTATCACGTGACTGATCATGTAAAAATCACGTGACTACTCATGAAGTGATCACGTGGCTATCCGGCACTGATCACGTGGATATCATGCACTGATCACGTGGCTGATCATGCACGTATCACGTGACTGATCATGCACTGATCACGTGGCTATCATGCACTGATCACGTGGCTATCATGTACTGATATCATGCACTGGTCACATGGCTTATCACACACGTATCACGTGACTGATCATGCAGTGATCACGTGGCTGATCATACACTGATCACGTGACTGATCATGCACTGATCACGTGACTGTTCATGCACTGATCACGTGGCTATCATGCAGTGATCCCTTGGCTGGTCATACACTGATCACATGACTGAACATGCACTGTTCACGTGACTGATCATGTACTGATCACGTGACTGATCATGCACTGATCACGTAATTGATCATGCACTGATCACGTGGCTGATCATGCAATGATCATGTAGCTACCATGTACTGGTCCCGTGAGTGATCATGCACTGAAGACTTAATTTATCATGCACTGATCACGTGGCTGATCATGCACTGAACACGTGACTGATCATGCACTGATCACGTGGCTGATCATGCACTGATCACGTGGCTATCATGCACTGCTCACGTGGCTGATCATGCAATGATCACGTAATTGATCATGCACTGATCACCTGGCTTATCATGCATTGATCATGTGACTGATCATGTGCTGATCATGTTTGGTGTCACACACTGATCATGTGCATTTGCAGGCAATGAACAAAGAGCTGAGTAGGCAGGAATCAGTCAGCAGACTATAATCATGGAACTCAGCTTTGAGAAATCATGCTGCTCAGCTGGCAATAATCAAGTAGATGATCAGGCAGGAATTATGCAGCACAGGTGGCAATTGTCAAGGAGATGACAGGCAGGAATCGTACAGCTCAGCTGGCAATTGTCAAGCAGATGTGCAGACAGTAATCACGCAGCTCAGCAGGCCCTTATCACGTGACTGAGCATGCACTGTTCACGTGGCTGATCACACACCTATGACGTGAATAATCATGCATTGATCACGTGGCTCTGATGCACTGATCACGTGATTGCGCATGCACTGATCATGTAACTCTATGCACTGCTCACGTGGCTGTCATGCACTGATGACGTGGCTGATCATGCACTGATCACGTAGCAATCTTGCACTGATCACTTGACTGATCATACACTCATCACGGGACTGATCGTGCACTGATCACGGCGCTATCATGCATTGTCTACCTGACTCCACATGTACTGATCACGTGGATGATCATGCACTGATCACGTGACTGACCATGCACTGATCACGTGGCTGATCATGCACTGATCACGTAATTGATCATGCACTGATCATTTGGCTGATCATGCACTGATCACGTGGCTGATCATGCACTGATCGCGTGACTGATCATGCACTGTTCACGTGACTGATCATGCACTGATCACGTAATTGATCATGCACTATTCACGTGGCTGATCATGCAATGATCACGTGACTGACCATGCACTGATCACGTGACGGATCATCCAATGATCAGTTGGCTATCATGCACTGATTACTTGGCTGATTTTACACTGATCACGTGACTGATAATGCACTGATCATCTGGCTATCATGCACTCATTACCTGGCTATCGTGCACTGATCACGTAGTGGATCATACACTGATCACGAGACTGATCATGCACTGATCACGTCTATATCATGCACTGATCACATGACTGCCCATGCACTGATCACCCGGATGATCATACACTGATCATGTGACAGATCATGCACTGATAACGAGGCTATCATGCACTGCTCACGTCTGATCATGCACTGATCACGTAGCTATCATGCACTGATCACGTGACTGATCATGCACTGATCACGTGGCTGATCATGCACTGATCACGTGGCTGATCATGCACTGATCACGTAGCTATCATGCACTGATCACGTGACTGATCATGCACTGATCACGTGGCTATCATGCACTGATCACGTGGCTGATCATGCACTGATCACGTGGCTACAATGTACTGATCACGTGACTGATCATGCACTGATCACGTGGCTGATCATGCACTGATCACGTGGCTGATCATGCACTGATCACGTGGCTGATCATGCACTGATCACGTGACTGATCATGCACTGATCACGTGACTGATCATGCACTGATCACGTGGCTATCATGCACTGATCACGTGGCTGATCATACACTGATCACGTGCCTGATCATGCACTGATCACGTGGCTGATCATGCACTGATCACGTGACTGATCATGCACTGATCACGTGTCTGATCATGCACTGATCACGTGGCTATCATGCACTGCTCACGTGGCTGATCATGCATGATCACGCAGCTACCATGTACTGGTCACATGACTGATCATGCACTGATCACGTGACTGATCATGCAGTGATCACGTGGCTATCATGCACTACTCACGTGGCTGATCATGCAATGATCATGTAGCTACCATGTACAGGTCACGTGAATGATCATACACCCATCAAGTGACTGATCATGCACTGATCACGTGGCTATCATGCACTGATCACGAGACTGATCATGCACTGATCACGTCTATATCATGCACTGATCACATGACTGCCCATGCACTGATCACGTGGATCATCATACACTAATCATGTGACAGATCATGCACTGATCACGTGGCTGATCATGCACTGATACCGTGACTGAGCATGGACTGATCACATGACTATCATGTAGTGATCACGTGACATAATGGCGCTGATCATGTGACTGATCATGCGCTGATCATGTTTGCTATCATACACTGATCATGTGCCTCTGGAGGCAATAAACAAAGAGCTGAGTAGGCACGAATCAAAAGTCAGCAGGCAATAATCATGGAACTCAGCTGTGAGGAATCATGCTGCTCAGCTGGCAATAATCAAGCATCTGAGCAGGCAGGAATTACGCAGCACAGCTGGCAATTGTCAAGCAGATGACAGGCAGGAATCGTGCAGCTCAGCTGGCAATTGTCAAGCAGATGAGCAGACAGTAATCACGCAGCTCAGCAGGCCCTGATCACGTGACTGAGCATGCACTGTTCACGTGGCTGATCATACACTGATCACGTGATTGATCATGCACTGATCACTTGGATATCATGCACTGATCACGTGGCTGATCATACACTGTTCACGTGTCTGACCATGCACTGATCACGTGGCTGATCATACACGGCTCACGTAACTGATCATGCACTGATCACGTGGCTATCATGCACTGATCACGTGGCGGAACATGCACTGTTCACGTGGCTGATCACACACTGTCACGTGACATATCATGCACTGATCACGTGGCTGATCATGCACTGATCACGTGACTGATCATGCACTGATCACGTGGCTATCATGCACTGATCACGTGGCTGATCATGCACTGATCACGTGGCTGATCATGCACTGATCACGTGACTATCATGCACTGATCACGTGGCTGATCATGCACTGATCACGTGACTGATCATGCACTGATCACGTGACTGATCATGCACTGATCACGTGACTGATCATGCACTGATCACGTGACTGATCATCCACTGATCTCGTGGCTATCATGCACGGCTCATGTGGCTGATCATGCAATGATCACGTAGCTACCATATACTGGTCACGTGACTGATCATGCACTGATCACGTGGCTGATCATGCACTGATCACGTGGCTGATCATGCACTGATCACGTGGCTGATCATGCACTGATCACGTGACTGATCATGCACTGATCACGTGACTGATCATGCACTGATCACGTGGCTATCATGCACTGATCACGTGGCTGATCATGCACTGATCACGTGCCTGATCATGCACTGATCACATGACTGATCATGCACTGATCACGTAACTGATCATGCACTGATCACGTGGCTATCATGCACTACTCACGTGGCTGATCATGCAATGATCATGTAGCTACCATGTACCGTCACGTGACTGATCATACACCCATCAGTGACTGATCATGCACTGATCACCTGCCTGATCATGCACTGATCACGTGACTGATCATGCACTGATCACATAGCTATCATGCACTGATCACGTGGCTGATCATGCACTGATCACGTGGCTGATCATGCACTGATCACGTGACTGAGCATGGACTGATCACATGACTATCATGTAGTGATCACGTGACTTAATGGCACTGATCATGTGACTGATCATGCACTGATCATGTTTGCTATCATACACTGATCATGTGCCTCTGGAGGCAATAAACAAAGAGCTGAGTAGGCACGAATCAACAGTCAGCAGGCAATAATCATGGAACTCAGCTGTGAGGAATCATGCTGCTCAGCTGGCAATAATCAAGCAGCTGAGCAGGCAGGAATTACGCAGCACAGCTGGCAATTGTCAAGCAGATGACAGGCAGGAATCGTGCAGCTCAGCTGGCAATTGTCAAGCAGATGAGCAGACAGTAATCACGCAGCTCAGCAGGCCCTGATCACGTGACTGAGCATGCACTGTTCACGTGGCTGATCATACACTGATCACGTGATCGATCATGCACTGATCACTTGGATATCATGCACTGATCACGTGGCTGATCATACACTGTTCACGTGTCTGACCATGCACTGATCACGTGGCTGATCATACAGTGCTCAGGTAACTGATCATGCACTGATCACGTGGCTATCATGCACTGATCACGTGGCTGAACATGCACTGTTCACGTGGCTGATCACACACCTGTCATGTGACATATCATGCACTGATCACGTGGCACTCATGCACTGATCACTTGGCTGATCATACTCTGCTCACGTAACTGATCATGCTCACATCACGTGGCTATCATGCACTGCTCACCTGGCTCGTCATGGAATGATCACGTAGCTACCATATACTGGTCACGTGACTGATCATGCACTGATCACGTAAATGATCATGCACTGTTCACGTGACTGATCATGTACTGATCACGTGACTGATCATGCACTGATCACGTAGCTATCATGCTCTGCTCACGTGGCTGATCATGCAAGATCACGTAGCAACCATGTACTGGTCAAGTGACTGATCATGCACTGATCACGTAATTGATCATGCACTGATCACGTGGCTGATCATGCACTGATCACGTGACTGATCATGCACTGATCACGTGGCTGATCATGCACTGATCACGTGGCTATCATGCACTGATCACGTGGCTATCATGCACTGATCACGTGGCTGATCATGCACTGATCACATGACTGATCATGCACTGATCACGTGGCTGATCATGCACTGATCACGTGGCTATCATGCACTGATCACGTGGCTGATCATGCAATGATCACGTATCCACCATGCACTGATCACGTGACTGATCATGCACTGATCACGTAACTGATCATGCACTGATCACGTGGCTATCATGCACTACTCACGTGGCTGATCATGCAATGATCATGTAGCTACCATGTACTGATCACGTGACTGATCATGCACCATCAGTGACTGATCATGCACTGATCACCTTCCTGGTCATGCACTGATCACGTGACTGATCATGCACTGATCACACAGCTATCATGCACTGATCACTGGCTGATCATGCACTGATCACGTGGCTGATCATGCACTGATCCGTGACTGAGCATGGACTGATCACATGACTATCATGTAGTGATCACGTGACTTAATGGCGCTGATCATGCGCTGATCATGTTTGCTATCATACACTGATCATGTGCCTCTGGAGGCAATAAACAAAGAGCTGAGTAGGCACGAATCAAACAGTCAGCAGGCAATAATCATGGAACTCAGCTGTGAGGAATCATGCTGCTCAGCTGGCAATAATCAAGCAGCTGAGCAGGCAGGAATTACGCAGCACAGGTGGCAATTGTCAAGCAGATGACAGGCAGGAATCGTGCAGCTCAGCTGGCAATTGTCAAGCAGATGAGCAGACAGTAATCAAGCAGCTCAGCAGGCCCTGATCACGTGACTATCATGCACTGATCACGTGGCTGATCATGCACTGATCATGTAGCTACCATGTACTGATCACGTGACTGATCATGCACTGATCACGTGACTGATCATGCACTGATCACGTGGCTATCATGCACTGATCACGTGGCTGATCATGCACTGATCACGTCTGATCATGCACTGATCACGTGACTGATCATGCACTGATCACGTGGATGATCATGCACTGATCACGTGACTGATCATGCACTGATCACGTGGCTGATCATGCACTGATCACGTGACTGATCATGCACTGATCACGTGACTGATCATGCACTGATCACGTGACTGATCATGCACTGATCACGTGGCTATCATGCACTACTCACGTGGCTGATCATGCAATGATCATGTAGCTACCATGTACGGTCACGTGACTGATCATGCACCCATCAGGTGACTGATCATGCACTGATCACGTGGCTATCATGCACTGATCACGTGGCTGATCATGCACTGATCACGTGCCTGATCATGCACTGATCACGTGACTGATCATGCACTGATCACGTGGCTATCATGCACTGATCACGTGGCTGATCATGCACTGATCACGTGGCTGATCATGCACTGATCACCGTGACTGAGCATGGACTGATCACATGACTATCATGTAGTGATCACGTGACTTAATGGCGCTGATCATGTGACTGATCATGCGCTGATCATGTTTGCTATCATACACTGATCATGTGCCTCTGGAGGCAATAAACAAAGAGCTGAGTAGGCACGAATCAAACAGTCAGCAGGCAATAATCATGGAACTCAGGTGTGAGGAATCATGCTGCTCAGCTGGCAATAATCAAGCAGCTGAGCAGGCAGGAATTACGCAGCACAGCTGACAATTGTCAAGCAGATGACAGGCAGGAATCGTGCAGCTCAGCTGGCAATTGTCAAGCAGATGAGCAGACAGTAATCACGCAGCTCAGCAGGCCCTGATCACGTGACTGAGCATGCACTGTTCACGTGGCTGATCATACACTGATCACGTAACTGATCATGCACTGATCACGTGGCTATCATGCACTGATCACGTGGCTGATCATACACTGTTCACGTGTCTGATCATGCACTGATCACGTGGCTGATCATACACTGATCACGTAACTGATCATGCACTGATCACGTGGCTGATCATGCACTGATCACGTGGCTGATCATGCACTGATCACGTGGCTGATCATGCACTGATCACGTGACTGATCATGCACTGATCACTGGCTATCATGCACTGATCACTGGCTATCATGCACTGATCACGTGGTTGATCATGCACTGATCACGTGACTGATCATGCACTGATCACGTCTATATCATGCACTGATCACGTGACTGCCATGCACTGATCACGTGATGATCATGCACTGATCACACGACTGATCATGCACTGATCACGTGGCTATCATGCACTGATCACGTGGCTGATCATGCACTGATCACGTAGCTATCATGCACTGATCACGTGACTGATCATGCACTGATCACGTGGCATCATGCACTGATGTGGCTGATCATGCACTGATCACGTAGCTATCATGCACTGATCACGTGACTGATCATGCACTGATCACGTGAGATCATGCACTGATCACGTGGCTGATCATGCACTGATCACGTGGCTGATCATGCACTGATCACGTGACTGATCATGCACTGATCACGTGACTGATCATGCACTGATCACGTGGCTATCATGCACTGATCACGTGGCTGATCATGCACTGATCACGTGCCTGATCATGCACTGATCACATGACTGATCATGCACTGATCACGTGACTGATCATGCACTGATCACGTGGCTATCATGCACTACTCACGTGGCTGATCATGCAATGATCATGTAGCTACCATGTACAGGTCACGTGACTGATCATACACCCATCAGGTGACTGATCATGCACTGATCACGTGCCTGATCATGCACTGATCACGTGACAAATCATGCACTGATCACATAGCTATCATGAACTGATCACCTGGCTGATCATGCACTGATCACGTGGCTGATCATGCACTGATACCGTGACTGAGCATGGACTGATCACATGACTATCATGTAGTGATCACGTGACTTAATGGCGCTGATCATGTGACTGATCATGCGCTGATCATGTTTGCTATCATACAGTGATCATGTGCCTCTGGAGGCAATAAACAAAGAGCTGAGTAGGCACGAATCAAACAGTCAGCAGGCAATAATCATGGAACTCAGCTGTGAGGAATCATGCTGCTCAGCTGGCAATAATTAAGCAGCTGAGCAGGCAGGAATTACGCAGCACAGCTGGCAATTGTCAAGCAGATGACAGGCAGGAATCGTGCAGCTCAGCTGGCAATTGTCAAGAAGATGAGCAGACAGTAATCACGCAGCTCAGCAGGCCCTGATCACGTGACTGAGCATGCACTGTTCACGTGGCTGATCATACACGGATCACGTGACGATCATGCACTGATCACTTGGATAACATGCACTGATCACGTGGCTGATCATACACTGTTCACGTGTCTGAACATGCACTGATCACGTGGCTGATCATACACTGCTCAGGTAACTGATCATGCACTGATCACGTGGCTATCATGCACTGATCACGTGGCTGAACATGCACTGTTCACGTGGCTGATCACACACCTGTCATGTGACATATCATGCACTGATCACGTGGCACTCATGCACTGATCACGTGGCTGATCATACTCTGCTCACGTAATCATGCATGCACATCACGTGGCTATCATGCACTGCTCACGTGGCTGTCATGGAATGATCACGTAGCTACCATGTACTGGTCACGTGACTGATCATGCACTGATCACGAATGATCATGCACTGTTCACGTGACTGATCATGTACTGATCACGTGACTGATCATGCACTGATCACGTGGCTATCATGCACTGCTCACGTGGCTGATCATGCAATGATCACGTAGCAACCATGTACTGGTCACGTGACTGATCATGCACTGATCACGTAATTGATCATGCACTGATCACGTGGCTGATCACACATGATCACGTGACTGATCATGCACTGATCACGTGGCTCTCATGCACTGATCACGTGGCTATCATGCACTGATCACGTGGCTATCATGCACTGATCACGTGGCTGATCATGCACTGATCACGTGACTGATCATGCACTGATCACGTGGCTATCATGCACTGATCACGTGGCTATCATGCACTGATCACGTGGCTGATCATGCAATGATCACGTAACTACCATGTACTGGTCACGTGACTGATCATGCACTGATCACGTGACTGATCATGCACTGATCACGTGGCTATCATGCACTACTCACGTGGCTGATCATGCAATGATCATGTAGCTACCATGTACTGGTCACGTGACTGATCATGCACCCATCAGGTGACTGATCATGCACTGATCACGTGGCTGATCATGCACTGATCACGTGACTGATCATGCACTGATCACACAGCTATCATGAACTGATCACGTGGCTGATCATGCACTGATCACGTGGCTGATCATGCACTGATACCGTGACTGAGCATGGACTGATCACATGACTATCATGTAGTGATCACGTGACTTAATGGCGCTGATCATGCTGATCATGTTTGCTATCATACACTGATCATGTGCCTCTGGAGGCAATGAACAAAGAGCTGAGTAGGCACGAATCAAACAGTCAGCAGGCAATAATCATGGAACTCAGCTGTGAGGAATCATGCTGCTCAGCTGGCAATAATCAAGCAGCTGAGCAGGCAGGAATTACGCAGCACAGCTGGCAATTGTCAAGCAGATGACAGGCAGGAATCGTGCAGCTCAGCTGGCAATTGTCAAGCAGATGAGCAGACAGTAATCACGCAGCTCAGCAGGCCCTGATCACGTGACTGATCATGCACTGATCACGTGGCTGATCATGCACTGATCACGTAGCTACCATGCACTGATCACGTGACTGATCATGCACTGATCACGTGACTGATCATGCACTGATCACGTGGCTATGCACTGATCACGTGACTGATCATGCACTGATCACGTCTATATCATGCACTGATCACGTGACTGATCATGCACTGATCACGTGGATGATCATGCACTGATCACGTGACTGATCATGCACTGATCACGTGGCTGATCATGCACTGATCACGTGGCTGATCATGCACTGATCACGTGACTGATCATGCACTGATCACGTGACTGATCATGCACTGATCACGTGGCTATCATGCACTACTCACGTGGCTGATCATGCAATGATCATGTAGCTACCATGTACTGGTCACGTGACTGATCATACACCCATCAGGTGACTGATCATGCACTGATCACGTGGCTATCATGCACTGATCACGTGGCTGATCATGCACTGATCACCTGCTGGTCATGCACTGATCACGTGACTGATCATGCACTGATCACATGGCTATCATGAACTGATCACGTGACTGATCATGCACTGATCACGTGGCTGATCATGCACTGATACCGTGACTGAGCATGGACTGATCACATGACTATCATGTAGTGATCACGTGACTTAATGGCGCTGATCATGTGACTGATCATGCGCTGATCATGTTTTCTATCATACACTGATCATGTGCCTCTGGAGGCAATAAACAAAGAGCTGAGTAGGCACGAATCAAAAGTCAGCAGGCAATAATCATGGAACTCAGGTGTGAGGAATCATGCTGCTCAGCTGGCAATAATCAAGCAGCTGAGCAGGCAGGAATTACGCAGCACAGCTGGCAATTGTCAAGCAGATGACAGGCAGGAATCGTGCAGCTCAGCTGGCAATTGTCAAGCAGATGAGCAGACAGTAATCACGCAGCTCAGCAGGCCCTGATCACGTGACTGAGCATGCACTGTTCACGTGGCTGATCATACACTGATCACGTGACTGATCATGCACTGATCACGTGGCTATCATGCACTGATCACGTGGCTGATCATACACTGTTCACGTGTCTGACATGCACTGATCACGTGGCTGATCATACACTGCTCACGTACTGATCATGCACTGATCACGTGGCTGATCATGCACTGATCAGTGGCTGATCATGCACTGATCACGTGGCTGATCATGCACTGATCACGTGACTGATCATGCACTGATCACTGGCTATCATGCACTGATCACTGGCTATCATGCACTGATCACGTGGCTGATCACTGATCACGTGACTGATCATGCACTGATCACGTCTATATCATGCACTGATCACGTGACTGATCATGCACTGATCACGTGATGATCATGCACTGATCATGTGACTGATCATGCACTGATCACGTGGCTATCATGCACTGATCACGTGGCTGATCATGCACTGATCACGTAGCTACCATGTACTGGTCACGTGACTGATCATGCACTGATCACGTAATTGATCATGCACTGATCACGTGACTGATCATGCACTGATCACGTGACTGATCATGCACTGATCACGTGACTGATCATGCACTGATCACGTGGCTATCATGCACTGCTCACGTGGCTGATCATGCACTGATCACGTAGCTACCATGTACTGGTCACGTGACTGATCATGCACTGATCACGTGGCTGATCATGCACTGATCACGTGGCTGATCATGCACTGATCACGTGGCTGATCATGCACTGATCACGTGACTGATCATGCACTGATCACGTGACTGATCATGCACTGATCACGTGACTGATCATGCACTGATCACGTGCCTGATCATGCACTGATCACGTGACTGATCATGCACTGATCACATAGCTATCATGAACTGATCACGTGGCTGATCATGCACTGATCACGTGGCTGATCATGCACTGATACCGTGACTGAGCATGGACTGATCACATGACTATCATGTAGTGATCACGTGACTTAATGGCGCTGATCATGTGACTGGTCATGCGCTGATCATGTTTGCTATCATACACTGATCATGTGCCGCTGGAGGCAATAAACAAAGAGCTGAGTAGGCACGAATCAAACAGTCAGCAGGAAATAATCATGGAACTCAGCTGTGAGGAATCATGCTGCTCAGCTGGCAATAATCAAGCAGCTGAGCAGGCAGGAATTACGCAGCACAGCTGGCAATTGTCAAGCAGATGACAGGCAGGAATCGTGCAGCTCAGCTGGCAATTGTCAAGCAGATGAGCAGACAGTAATCACGCAGCTCAGCAGGCCCTGATCACGTGACTGAGCATGCACTGTTCACGTGGCTGATCATACACTGATCACGTGATGATCATGCACTGATCACTTGGATATCATGCACTGATCACGTGGCTGATCATACACTGTTCACGTGTCTGAACATGCACTGATCACGTGGCTGATCATACACTGCTCACGTAACTGATCATGCACTGATCACGTGGCTATCATGCACTGATCACGTGGCTGAACATGCACTGTTCACGTGGCTGATCACACACCTGTCATGTGACATATCATGCACTGATCACGTGGCACTCATGCACTGATCACGTGGCTGATCATACTCTGCTCACGTCATCATGCACACATCACGTGGCTATCATGCACTGCTCACGTGGCTCGTCATGGAATGATCACGTAGCTACCATATACTGGTCACGTGACTGATCATGCACAGATCACGTAAATGATCATGCACTGTTCACGTGACCTGATCATGTACTGATCACGTGACTGATCATGCACTGATCACGTGGCTATCATGCTCTGCTCACGTGGCTGATCATGCACGATCACGTAGCAACCATGTACTGGTCACGTGACTGATCATGCACTGATCACGTAATTGATCCTGCACTGATCACGTGGCTGATCACACACGTATCACGTGACTGATCATGCACTGATCACGTGGCTATCATGCACTGATCACGTGGCTATCATGCACTGATCACGTGGCTATCATGCACTGATCACGTGGCTGATCACACGTATCACATGACTGATCATGCACTGATCACGTGGCTATCATGCACTGATCACGTGGCTATCATGCACTGATCACGTGGCTGATCATGCAATGATCACGTGGCTACCATGTACTGGTCACGTGACTGATCATGCACTGATCACGTAATTGATCATGCACTGATCACGTGGCTGATCATGCACTGATCACGTGGCTGATCATACACTGATCACGTGACTGATCATGCACTGATCACGTGACTGATCATGCACTGATCACGTGGCTATCATGCACTGATCACGTGACTGATCATGCACTGATCACGTGGCTGATCATGCACTGATCACGTGACTGATCATGCACTGATCACGTGGCTATCATGCACTGATCACGTGGCTGATCATGCACTGATCACGTGACTGATCATGCACTGATCACGTGACTGATCATGCACTGATCACGTGACTGATCATGCACTGATCACGTGGCTATCATGCACTGATCACGTGGCTGATCATGCACTGATCACGCTGATCATGCACTGATCACGTGACTGATCATGCACTGATCACGTGACTGATCATGCACTGATCACGTGGCTATCATGCACTGATCACGTGGCTGATCATGCACTGATCACGCAGCTACCATGCACTGGTCACGTGACTGATCATGCACTGATCACATAGTTGATCATGCACTGATCACGTGGCTTATCATGCACTGATCATGTGACTGATCATGTGCTGATCATGTTTGGTGTCATACACTGATCATGTGCCTCTGGAGGCAATGAACAAAGAGCTGAGTAGGCAGGAATCAGTCAGCAGGCTATAATCATGGAACTCAGCTCTGAGAAATCATGCTGCTCAGCTGGCAATAATCAAGCAGCTGAGCAGGCAGGAATTATGCAGCACAGCTGGCAATTGTCAAGCAGATGACAGGCAGGAATCGTGCAGCTCAGCTGGCAATTGTCAAGCAGATGAGCAGACAGTAATCACGCAGCTCAGCAGGCCCTGATCACGTGACTGAGCATGCACTGTTCACGTGGCTGATCACACACTGATCACGTGACTGATCATGCACTGATCACGTGACTGATCATGCACTGATCACGTGGCTATCATGCACTGATCACGTGGCTGATCATGCACTGATCACGTACTGATCATGCACTGATCACGGGCTATCATGCACTGATACGTGACTCCACATGCACTGATCACGTGGCTGATCATGCACTGATCACGTGACTGATCATGCACTGATCACGTGACTGATCATGCACTGATCACGTGGCTATCATGCACTGCTCACGTGGCTGATCATGCAATGATCACGCAGCTACCATGTACTGGTCACATGACTGATCATGCACTGATCACGTGACTGATCATGCAGTGATCACGTGGCTATCATGCACTACTCACGTGGCTGATCATGCAATGATCATGTAGCTACCATGTACAGGTCACGTGAATGATCATACACCCATCAGGTGACTGATCATGCACTGATCACGTGGCTATCATGCACTGATCACGTGACTGATCATGCACTGATCACGTCTATATCATGCACTGATCACATGACTGCCCATGCACTGATCACGTGGATGATCATACACTAATCATGTGACAGATCATGCACTGATCACGTGGCTGATCATGCACTGATACCGTGACTGGGCATGGACTGATCACATGACTATCATGTAGTGATCACGTGACTTAATGGCGCTGATCATGTGACTGATCATGCGCTGATCATGTTTTCTATCATACACTGATCATGTGCCTCTGGAGGCAATAAACAAAGAGCTGAGTAGGCACGAATCAACAGTCAGCAGGCAATAATCATGGAACTCAGGTGTGAGGAATCATGCTGCTCAGCTGGCAATAATCAAGCAGCTGAGCAGGCAGGAATTACGCAGCACAGCTGGCAATTGTCAAGCAGATGACAGGCAGGAATCGTGCAGCTCAGCTGGCAATTGTCAAGCAGATGAGCAGACAGTAATCACGCAGCTCAGCAGGCCCTGATCACGTGACTGAGCATGCACTGTTCACGTGGCTGATCATACACTGATCACGTGATTGATCATGCACTGATCACTTGGATATCATGCACTGATCACGTGGCTGATCATACACTGATCACGTGTCTGACCATGCACTGATCACGTGGCTGATCATACACTGCTCACGTAACTGATCATGCACTGATCACGTGGCTATCATGCACTGATCACGTGGCTGATCATGCACTGATCACGTGGCTATCATGTACTGGTCACGTGACTGATCATGCTGATCACGTGATTGATCATGCACTGATCACGTGCTGATCATGCACTGATCACGTGACTGATCATGCACTGATCACGTGATCATGCACTGATCACGTGGCTGATCATGCAATGATCATGTAGCTTCCATGTACTGATCACGTGACTGATCATGCACTGATCATTTATCATGCACTGATCACGTGGCTGATCATGCACTGATCACGTGACTGATCATGCACTGATCATGTGACTGATCATGCACTGATCACGTGGCTATCATGCACTGATCACGTGGCTGATCATGCACTGATCACGTGACTGATCATGCACTGATCACGTGGCTGATCATGCACTGATCACGTGGCTGATCATGCACTGATCACGTGACTGATCATGCACTGATCACGTGGCTGATCATGCACTGATCACGTGACTGATCATGCACTGATCACGTGACTGATCATGCACTGATCACGTGGCTATCATGCACTGATCACGTGGCTGATCATGCACTGATCACGTAGCTATCATGTACTGATCACGTGACTGATCATGCACTGATCACGTGACTGATCATGCACTGATCACGTGGCTGATCATACACTGATCACGTGTCTGATCATGCACTGATCACGTGGCTGATCACACTGATCACGTAACTGATCATGCACTGATCACGTGGCTATCATGCACTGATCACGTGGCTGATCATGCACTGATCACGTGGCTGATCACACACTGTCACGTGACTATCATGCACTGATCACGTGGCACTCATGCACTGATCACGTGGCTGATCATACACTGATCACGTGACTGATCATGCACATCACGTGGCTATCATGCACTGATCACGTGGCTGTCATGCAATGATCACGTAGCTACCATGCACTGGTCACGTGACTGATCATGCACTGATCACGTGGCTGATCATGCACTGATCACGTGACTGATCATGCACTGATCACGTGACTGATCATGCACTGATCACGTGGCTATCATGCACTGATCACGTGGCTGATCATGCACTGATCACGAACTGATCATGCACTGATCACGTGGCTGATCATGCACTGATCACGTGGCTGATCATGCACTGATCACGTGACTGATCATGCACTGATCACGTGACTGATCATGCACTGATCACGTGGCTATCATGCACTGATCACGTGGCTATCATGCACTGATCACGTGGCTGATCACACACTGATCACGTGACTGATCATGCACTGATCACGTGGCTGATCATGCACTGATCACGTGGCTATCATGCACTGATCACGTGGCTGATCATGCAATGATCACGCAGCTACCATGTACTGGTCACATGACTGATCATGCACTGATCACGTACTGATCATGCACTGATCACGTGGCTGATCATGCACTGATCACGTGGCTGATCACACTGATCACGTGACTGATCATGTACAGATCACGTGAATGATCATGCACTGATCACGTGACTATCATGCACTGATCACGTGGCTATCATGCACTGATCACGTGGCTGATCATGCACTGATCACGTGACTGATCATGCACTGATCACGTGGCTATCATGCACTGATCACGTGGCTATCATGCACTGATCACGTGGCTGATCATGCACTGATCACGTGCTACCATGCACTGGTCACATGACTGATCATGCACTGATCACATACTTGATCATGCACTGATCACGTGGCTTATCATGCACTGATCATGTGACTGATCATGTGCTGATCATGTTTGGTGTCATACACTGATCATGTGCCTCTGGAGGCAATGAACAAAGAGCTGAGTAGGCACGAATCAGTCAGCAGGCTATAATCATGGAACTCAGCTGTGAGAAATCATGCTGCTCAGCTGGCAATAATCAAGTAGCTGAGCAGGCAGGAATTACGCAGCACAGGTGGCAATTGTCAAGCAGATGACAGGCAGGAATCGTGCAGCTCAGCTGGCAATTGTCAAGCAGATGAGCAGACAGTAATCACGCAGCTCAGCAGGCCCTGATCACGTGACTGAGCATGCACTGTTCACGTGGCTGATCACACACTGATCACGTGACTGATCATGCACTGATCACGTGACTGATCATGCACTGATCACGTGGCTATCATGCACTGATCACGTGGCTGATCATACACTGATCACGGGACTGATCATGCACTGATCACGGGCTATCATGCACTGACTACATGGCTGACATGCACTGATCACGTGGCTGATCATGCACTGATCACGTGACTGATCATGCACTGATCACGTGACTGATCATGCACTGATCACGTGGCTGATCATGCACTGATCACGTGGCTATCATGCACTGATCACGTGGCTGATCATGCAATGATCACGTAGCTACCATGTACTGGTCACGTGACTGATCATGCACTGATCACGTAATTGATCATGCACTGATCACGTGGCTGATCATGCACTGATCACGTGGCTGATCATGCACTGATCACGTGACTGATCATGCACTGATCACGTGACTGATCATGCACTGATCACGTGGCTATCATGCACTGATCACGTGGCTGATCATACACTGATCACGTGCCTGATCATGCACTGATCACGTGGCTGATCATGCACTGATCACGTGACTGATCATGCACTGATCACGTGACTGATCATGCACTGATCACGTGGCTATCATGCACTGCTCACGTGGCTGAACATGCAATGATCACCCAGCTACCATGTACTGGTCACATGACTGATCATGCACTGATCACGTGACTGATCATGCACTGATCACGTGGCTGTCATGCACTACTCACGTGGCTGATCATGCAATGATCATGTAGCTACCATGTACAGGCACGTGAATGATCATACACCCATCAGGTGACAGATCATGCACTGATCACGTGGCTATCATGCACTGATCACGAGACTGATCATGCACTGATCACGTCTATATCATGCACTTATCACATGACTGCCCATGCACATATCACGTAGATGATCATACACTAATCATGTGACAGATCATGCACTGATCACGTGGCTGATCATGCACTGATACCGTGACTGTGCATGGACTGATCACATTACTATCATGTAGTGATCACGTGACTTAATGGCGCTGATCATGTGACTGATCATGCACTGATCATGTTTGCTATCATGCACTGATCATGTGCCTCTGGAGGCAATAAACAAAGAGCTGAGTAGGCACGAATCAAACAGTCAGCAGGCAATAATCATGGAACTCAGCTGTGAGGAATCATGCTGCTCAGCTGGCAATAATCAAGCAGCTGAGCAGGCAGGAATTACGCAGCACAGCTGGCAATTGTGAAGCAGATGACAGGCAGGAATCGTGCAGCTCAGCTGGCAATTGTCAAGCAGGTGAGCAGACAGTAATCACGCAGCTCAGCAGGCCCTGATCACGTGGCTGATCATGCACTGATCACGTAGCTACCATGCACTGATCACGTGACTGATCATGCACTGATCACGTAATGATCATGCACTGATCACGTGGCTGATCATGCACTGATCACGTGACTGATCATGCACTGATCACGTGGCTGATCATGCACTGCTCACGTGGCTGATCATGCACTGATCACGTGGCTATCATGCACTGATCACGTGACTGATCATGCACTGATCACGTGGCTGATCATGCACTGATCACGTGGCTTATCATGCACTGATCACGTGACTGATCATGCACTGATCATGTTTGGTGTCACACACTGATCATGTGCCTCTGGAGGCAATGAACATAGAGCTGAGTAGGCAGGAATCAGTCAGCAGGCTATAATCATGGAACTCACCTCTGAGAATCATGCTGCTCAGCTGGCAATAATCAAGTAGATGAGCAGGCAGGAATTATGCAGCACAGGTGGCAATTGTCAAGGAGATGACAGGCAGGAATCGTGCAGCTCAGCTGAAATTGTCAAGCAGATGATCAGACAGTAATCACGCAGCTCATCAGGCCCTGATCACGTGACTGAGCATGCACTGTTCACGTGGCTGATCACACACTGATCACGTGACTGATCATGCACTGATCACGTGACTGATCATGCACTGATCACGTGGCTATCATGCACTGATCACGTGGCTGATCATGCACTGATCACGGGACTGATCATGCACTGATCACGGGCTATCATGCACTGACACATGACTCCACATGCACTGATCACGTGGCTGATCATGCACTGATCACGTGGCTATCATGCACTGATCACGTGACTGATCATGCACTGATCACGTCTATATCATGCACTGATCACATGACTGCCCATGCACTGATCACGTGGATGATCATACACTAATCATGTGACTGATCATGCACTGATCACGTGCCTGATCATGCACTGATACCGTGACTGAGCATGGACTGATCACATGACTATCATGTAGTGATGACGTGACTTAATGGCGCTGATCATGTGACTGATCATGCGCTGATCATGTTTGCTATCATACACTGATCATGTGCCTCTGGAGGCAATAAACAAAGAGCTGAGTAGGCACGAATCACAGTCAGCAGGCAATAATCATGGAACTCAGCTGTGAGGAATCATGCTGCTCAGCTGGCAATAATCAAGCAGCTGAGCAGGCAGGAATTACGCAGCACAGCTGGCAATTGTCAAGCAGACGACAGGCAGGAATCGTGCAGCTCAGCTGGCAATTGTCAAGCAGATGAGCAGACAGTAATCACGCAGCTCAGCAGGCCCTGATCACGTGACTGAGCATGCACTGTTCACGTGGCTGATCATACACTGATCACGTGTTTGATCATGCACTGATCACTTGGATATCATTCACTGATCACGTGGCTGATCATACACTGTTCACGTGTCTGACCATGCACTGACCACATGGCTGGTCATACACTGCTCACGTAACTGATCATGCACTGATCACGTGGCTATCATGCACTGATCACGTGGCTGAACATGCACTGTTCACGTGGCTGATCACACACCTGTCACGTGACATATCATGCACTGATCACGTGGCAGTCATGCACTGATCACGTGGCTGATCATACTCTGCTCACGTAACTCATCATGCACACATCATGTGGCTATCATGCACTGCTCACGTGGTTCGTCATGGAATGATCACGTAGCTACCATATACTGGTCACGTGACTGATCATGCACAGATCACGTAAATGATCATGCACTGTTCACGTGACTGATCATGTACTGATCACGTGGCTGATCATGCACTGATCACGTGGCTATCATGCACTGCTCACGTGGCTGATCATGCACGATCACGTAGCAACCATGTACTGGTCACGTGACTGATCATGCACTGATCACGTAATTGATCCTGCACTGATCACGTGGCTCATCACGCACTGATCAGTGGCTGATCATGCACTGATCACGTGGCTATCATGCACTGATCACGTGGCTATCATGCACTGATATCATGCACTGATCACGTGGCTGATCATGCGTATCACGTGACTGATCATGCACTGATCACGTGGCTGATCATGCACTGATCACGTGGCTATCATGCACTTGACGATCATGCACTGATCACGGGACTGATCATGCACTGATCACGTGCTATCATGCACTGATCACGTGACTGATCATGCACTGATCACGTGGCTGATCATGCACTGATCACGTGACTGATCATGCACTGATCACGTGGCTGATCATGCACTGATCACGTGACTGATCATGCACTGATCACGTGGCTGATCATGCACTGATCACGTGGCTGATCATGCACTGATCACGTGACTGATCATGCACTGATCACGTGGCTGATCATGCACTGATCACGTGACTGATCATGCACTGATCACGTGACTGATCATGCACTGATCAGTGGCTATCATGCACTGATCACGTGGCTGATCATGCACTGATCACGTGACTGATCATGCACTGATCACTGGCTATCATGCACTGATCACGTGGCTATCATGCACTGATCACGTGGCTGATCATACACTGATCACGTGACTGATCATGCACTGATCACGTCTATATCATGCACTGATCACGTGACTGATCATGCACTGATCACGTGGATGATCATGCACTGATCACGTGACAGATCATGCACTGATCACGTGGCTATCATGCACTGATCACGTGGCTGATCATGCACTGATCACGTGGCTATCATGCACTGATCATGACTGATCATGCACTGATCACGTGACTGATCATGCACTGATCACGTGACTGATCATGCACTGATCACGTGACTGATCATGCACTGATCACGTGACTGATCATGCACTGATCACGTGGCTATCATGCACTGATCACGTGGCTGATCATGCTGATCACGTAGCTATCATACTGATCACGTGACTGATCATGCACTGATCACGTGACTGATCATGCACTGATCACGTGGCTGATCATGCACTGATCACGTGGCTGATCATGCACTGATCACGTGACTGATCATGCACTGATCACGTGACTGATCATGCACTGATCACGTGGCTATCATGCACTGATCACGTGGCTGATCATGCACTGATCACGTGCCTGATCATGCACTGATCACATGACTGATCATGCACTGATCACGTGACTGATCATGCACTGATCACGTGGCTATCATGCACTATCACGTGGCTGATCATGCAATGATCATGTAGCTACCATGTACTGGTCACGTGACTGATCATACACCCATCAGGTGACTGATCATGCACTGATCACGTGGCTGATCATGCACTGATCACGTGACTGATCATGCACTGATCACGTGACTGATCATGCACTGATCACATGGCTATCATGCACTGATCACGTGGCTGATCATGCACTGATCACGTGGCTGATCATGCACTGATACCGTGACTGAGCATGGACTGATCACATGACTATCATGTAGTGATCACGTGACTTAATGGCGCTGATCATGCGCTGATCATGTTTGCTATCATACACTGATCATGTGCCTCTGGAGGCAATAAACAAAGAGCTGAGTAGGCACGAATCAAACAGTCAGCAGGCAATAATCATGGAACTCAGGTGTGAGGAATCATGCTGTTCAGCTGGCAATAATCAAGCAGCTGAGCAGGCAGGAATTACGCAGCACAGCTGGCAATTGTCAAGCAGATGACAGGCAGGAATCGTGCAGCTCAGCTGGCAATTGTCAAGCAGATGAGCAGACAGTAATCACGCAGCTCAGCAGGCCCTGATCACGTGACTGAGCATGCACTGTTCACGTGGCTGATCATACACTGATCACGTGATTGATCATGCACTGATCACTGGATATCATGCACTGATCACGTGGCTGATCATACACTATCACGTAACTGATCATGCACTGATCACGTGGCTATCATGCACTGATCACGTGGCTGATCATGCACTGATCACGTGGCTGATCACACACTGTCACGTGACATATCATGCACTGATCACGTGGCACTCATGCACTGATCACGTGGCTGATCATACTCTGCTCACGTAACTGATCATGCACACATCACGTCTCTATCATGCACTGCTCACGTGGCTCGTCATGGAATGATCACGTAGCTACCATATACTGGTCACGTGACTGATCATGCACAGATCACGTAAATGATCATGCACTGTTCACGTGACTGATCATGCACTGATCACGTGACTGATCATGCACTGATCACGTGGCTGATCATGCACTGATCACGTGGCTGATCATGCACTGATCACGTGGCTGATCATGCACTGATCACGTGGCTGATCATGCACTGATCACGTGACTGATCATGCACTGATCACGTGACTGATCATGCACTGATCACGTGGCTATCATGCACTGATCACGTGGCTGATCATGCACTGATCACGTGACTGATCATGCACTGATCACGTGACTGATCATGCACTGATCACGTGATGATCATGCACTGATCACGTGGCTGATCATGCACTGATCACGTGGCTGATCATGCACTGATCACGTGACTGATCATGCACTGATCACGTGGCTGATCATGCACTGATCACGTGGCTATCATGCACTGATCACGTGGCTGATCATGCACTGATCACGTGACTGATCATGCACTGATCACTGGCTATCATGCACTGATCACGTGGCTATCATGCACTGATCACGTGGCTGATCATACTGATCACGTGACTGATCATGCACTGATCACGGCTGATCATGCACTGATCACGTGGCTGATCATGCACTGATCACGTGGCTGATCATGCACTGATCGTAACTGATCATGCACTGATCACGTGGCTATCATGCACTGATCACGTGGCTGATCATGCACTGATCACGTGGCTGATCATGCACTGATCACGTGACTATCATGCACTGATCACGTGGCACTCATGCACTGATCACGTGGCTGATCATGCACTGATCACGTGACTGATCATGCACTGATCACGTGGCTATCATGCACTGATCACGTGGCTGATCATGCAATGATCACTAGCTATGCTGGTCACGTGACTGATCATGCACTGATCACGTGACTGATCATGCACTGATCACGTGGCTGATCATGCACTGATCACGTGACTGATCATGCACTGATCACGTGGCTGATCATGCACTGATCACGTGACTGATCATGCACTGATCACGTGACTGATCATGCACTGATCACGTGGCTATCATGCTGATCACGTGGCTGATCATGCACTGATCACGTGACTGATCATGCACTGATCACGTGACTGATCATGCACTGATCACGTGACTGATCATGCACTGATCATGTAATGATCATGCACTGATCACGTGGCTGATCATGCACTGATCACGTGACTGATCATGCACTGATCACGTGACTGATCATGCACTGATCACGTGGCTATCATGCACTGATCACGTGGCTGATCATGCACTGATCACGTGACTGATCATGCACTGATCACTGGCTATCATGCACTGATCACGTGGCTATCATGCACTGATCACGTGGCTGATCATGCACTGATCACGTGACTGATCATGCACTGATCACGTCTGCATCATGCACTGATCACGTGGCTGATCATGCACTGATCACGTGGATGATCATGCACACTGATCACGTGACTGATCATGCACTGATCACGTGGCTATCATGCACTGATCACGTGGCTGATCATGCACTGATCACGTAGCTATCATGCACTGATCACGTGACTGATCATGCACTGATCACGTAGTTGATCATGCACTGATCACGTGACTGATCATGCACTGATCACGTGACTGATCATGCACTGATCACGTGACTGATCATGCACTGATCACGTGGCTTCATGCACTGATCACGTGGCTGATCATGCACTGATCACGTAGCTTCCATATACTGGTCACGTGACTGATCATGCACTGATCACGTAATGATCATGCACTGATCACGTGGCTGATCATGCACTGATCACGTGGCTGATCATGCACTGATCACGTGACTGATCATGCACTGATCACGTGACTGATCATGCACTGATCACGTGGCTATCATGCACTGATCACGTGGCTGATCATGCACTGATCACGTGCCTGATCATGCACTGATCACTGATCATGCACTGATCACGTGACTGATCATGCACTGATCACGTGGCTATCATGCACTACTCACGTGGCTGATCATGCAATGATCATGTAGCTACCATGTACCTGTCACGTGACTGATCATACACCCATCAGGTGACTGATCATGCACTGATCACGTGGCTGATGCACTGATCACGTGACTGATCATGCACTGATCACGTGACTGAAATCATGCACTGATCACGTGGCTATCATGCACTGATCACTGGCTGATCATGCACTGATCACGTGGCTGATCATGCACTGATACCGTGACTGAGCATGGACTGATCACATGACTATCATGTAGTGATCACGTGACTTAATGGCGCTGATCATGTGACTGATCATGCGCTGATCATGTTTGCTATCATACACTGATCATGTGCCTCTGGAGGCAATAAACAAAGAGCTGAGTAGGCACGAATCAAACAGTCAGCAGGCAATAATCATGGAACTCAGCTGTGAGGAATCATGCTGCTCAGCTGGCAATAATCAAGCAGCTGAGCAGGCAGGAATTACGCAGCACAGCTGGCAATTGTCAAGCAGATGACAGGCAGGAATCGTGCAGCTCAGCTGGCAATTGTCAAGCAGATGAGCAGACAGTAATCACGCAGCTCAGCAGGCCTGATCACGTGACTGAGCATGCACTGTTCACGTGGCTGATCATACACTGATCACGTGATGATCATGCACTGATCACTTGGATATCATGCACTGATCACGTGGCTGATCATACACTGTTCACGTGTCTGACCATGCACTGATCACGTGGCTGATCATACACTGCTCACGTAACTGATCATGCACTGATCACGTGGCTATCATGCACTGATCACGTGGCTGATCATGCACTGATCACGTGACTGATCATGCACTGATCACGTGGCTGATCATGCACTGATCACGTGGTATCATGCACTGATCACGTGGCTGATCATGCAATGATCACGTAGCTACCATGCACTGATCACGTGACTGATCATGCACTGATCACGTAACTGATCATGCACTGATCACGTGGCTGATCATGCACTGATCACGTGACTGATCATGCACTGATCACGTGACTGATCATGCACTGATCACGTGGCTGATCATGCACTGATCACGTGGCTGATCATACTGATCACGTGACTCGTCATGCACTGATCACGTGGCTGATCATGCACTGATCACGTGACTGATCATGCACTGATCACGTGGCTATCATGCACTGATCACGTGGCTGATCATGCACTGATCACGTGCCTATCATGCACTGATCACGTGACTGATCATGCACTGATCACGTGACTGATCATGCACTGATCACGTGACTGATCATGCACTGATCACGTGACTGATCATGCACTGATCACGTGGCTATCATGCACTGATCACGTGGCTGATCATGCACTGATCACGTGGCTGATCACACACCTGTCACGTGACTGATCATGCACTGATCACGTGGCATCATGCACTGATCACGTGGCTGATCACACACTGATCACGTGACTGATCATGCACTGATCACGTGGCTATCATGCACTGATCACGTGGCTGATCATGCACTGATCACGTAGCTACCATGCACTGATCACGTGACTGATCATGCACTGATCACGTAAATGATCATGCACTGATCACGTGACTGATCATGCACTGATCACGTGACTGATCATGCACTGATCACGTGACTGATCATGCACTGATCACGTGGCTGATCATGCACTGATCACGTGGCTATCATGCACTGATCACGTGGCTGATCATGCACTGATCACGTAGCAATCATGTACTGGTCACGTGGCTGATCATGCACTGATCACGAAATTGATCATGCACTGATCACGTGACTGATCATGCACTGATCACGGCTGATCACACACGTATCACGTGACTGATCATGCACTGATCACGTGGCTATCATGCACTGATCACGTGGCTATCATGCACTGATCACGTGGATATCATGCACTGATCACGTGGCTGATCACACTGATCACGTGACTGATCATGCACTGATCACGTGGCTATCATGCACTGATCACGTGGCTATCATGCACTGATCACGTGGCTGATCATGCACTGATCACGTGCTTCATCATGCACTGATCACGTGACTGATCATGCACTGATCACGTAACTGATCATGCACTGATCACGTGACTGATCATGCACTGATCACGTGACTGATCATGCACTGATCACGTGGCTATCATGCACTGATCACGTGGCTGATCATGCACTGATCACAGCTATCATGCACTGATCACGTGACTGATGCACTGATCACGTAATTGATCATGCACTGATCACGTGGCTGATCATGCACTGATCACGTGACTGATCATGCACTGATCACGTGGCTATCATGCACTGATCACGTGGCTGATCATGCACTGATCACGCAGTTATCATGCACTGATCACGTGACTGATCATGCACTGATCACGTGACTGATCATGCACTGATCACGTGGCTGATCATGCACTGATCACGTGGCTATCATGCACTGATCACGTGGCTGATCATGCACTGATCATGTAGCTACCATGTACGGTCACGTGAATGATCATACACCCATCAGGTGACTGATCATGCACTGATCACGTGGCTATCATGCACTGATCACGAGACTGATCATGCACTGATCACGTCTAATCATGCACTGATCACATGACTGCCCATGCACTGATCACGTGGATGATCATACACTAATCACGTGACAGATCATGCACTGATCACGTGGCTGATCATGCACTGATACCGTGACTGAGCATGGACTGATCACATGACTATAATGTAGTGATCACGTGACTTAATGGCTCTGATCATGCACTGATCATGTTTGCTATCATACACTGGTCATGTGCCTCTGGAGGCAATAAACAAAGAGCTGAGTAGGCACGAATCAAACAGTCAGCAGGCAATAATCATGGAACTCAGCTGTGAGGAATCATGCTGCTCAGCTGGCAATAATCAAGCAGCTGAGCAGGCAGGAATTACGCAGCACAGCTGGCAATTGTCAAGCAGATGACAGGCAGGAATCGTGCAGCTCAGCTGGCAATTGTCAAGCAGATGAGCAGACAGTAATCACGCAGCTCAGCAGGCCCAGATCACGTGACTGAGCATGCACTATGCACGAGACTCATCATGCACTGATCACGTGGATATCATGCACTGATCACGTGTTTGATCATAGGCTGTTCACGTGTCTGACCATGCACTGCTCACGTGGCTGATGATACACTGTTCACGTAACTGATCATGCACTGATCACGTAGCTACCATGTACTGGTCACGTGACTGAACATGCACTGATCACGTAATTGATCAGGCACTGAACACGTGAATAATCATGCACTGATCACGTGACTGATCATGCACTGATCACGTGGCTATCATGCACAGCTAACTCGGCTAATCATGCAATGATCACACAGCTACCATGTACTGGTCACCTGACTGATCATGCACTGATGACGTAATTGATCATGTACTGATCATGTGGCTGATCATGCACTGATCACGTGACTGATCATGCACTGATCACGTGGCTATCATGCACTGATCACTTGGCTGGTCATACACTGATCACGCAGTTACCATGTACTGGTCACGTGACTGATCATGCACTGATGACGTAACTACCATGTACTGCTCACTTGACTGACCATGCACTGATCACGTGACTCATCATGCACTGATCACGTGGCTATCATGCACTGATCACTTGACTGGTCATACTGATCACGTGCCTCATCATGCACTAATCACGTGGCTGATCATGCACTGATCACGTGACTGATCATGCACTGATCACGTGGCTATCATGCACTGATCACGTGGCTATCATGCACAGATGACGTGGCTGATCATGCAATGATCACGTGACTGATCATGCACTGATCACGTGGCTGTCATGCACTGATCACTTGGCTGGTCATGCACTGATCACGTGCCTCATCATGCACTAATCACGTGGCTGATCATGCACTGATCACATGACTGATCATGCACTGATCACGTGGCTATCATGCACTGATCACGTGGCTATCATGCACTGATCACTTGACTGGTCATACTGATCACGTGCCTCATCATGCACTAATCACGTGGCTGATCATGCACTGATCACGTGGCTATCATGCACTGATCACGTGGCTATCATGCACAGATTACGTGGCTGATCATGCAATGATCACGTGACTGATCATGCACTGATCACGTGGCTATCATGCACTGATCACTTGGCTGGTCATACTGATCACCTGCCTCATCATGCACTAATCACGTGGCTGATCATGCACTGATCACATGACTGATCATGCACTAATCACGTGGCTGATCATGCACTGATCACATGAGTGATCATGCACTGATCACGTGGCTATCATGCACTGATCAGCTGGCTATCATGCACTGATCACGTGGCTCATCATGCAATGATCACATGACTGATCATGCACTGATCACGTGGCTATCATGCACTAAACACGTGGCTGATTATACACTGATCACATGACTGATCATGCACTGATCACGTGGCTATCATGCACTGATCACGTGGCTGATCATGCACTGATCACGTAGCTACCATGTACTGGTCACGTGACTGACCATGCACTGATCACGTGACTGATCATGCACCGAACACGTGGCTATCATGCACTGATCACTTGGCTGGTCATACTGATCACGTGCGTCATCATGCACTAATCACGTGGCTGATCATGCACTGATCACATGACTGATCATGCACTGATCACGTGGCTATCATGCACTGATCACGTGGCTATCATGCCCTGATCACGTGGATGATCATGCAATGATTACGTAGCTACCATGTACTGGTCACATGACTGATCATGCACTGATCACGTAACTGATCATGCACTGAACACGTGAATAATCATGCACTGATCACGTGACTGATCATGCACTGATCACGTGGCTATCATGCACTGCTAACTTGGCTGATCATGCAATGTTCACCCAGCTACCATGTACTGGTCACGGGACTGATCATGCACTGATGACGTAATTGATCATGCACTGATCATGTGGCTATATTGCATTGTTAACGTGGCTGATCATACACTGATCACCTGCCTGTCATGCACAGATCAGGTGACTAATCATGAACTGATTACTTAGCTATCATGTACTGATCACCTGGCTGATCATGCACATGATCATGTGGCTATCATGCAATGATCACGTGGCTATCATGCACTGATCACGTGGCTGATCATTCACTGCTACCCTGACTGAGCATGGACTGATCACATAACTATCATGTAGTGATCACGTGACTTAGTGGCGCTGCTCATGTGACTGATCATGCGCTGATCATGTTTGCTTTCATACACTGATCCTGTGCCTCTGGAGAAAATAAACAAAGAGCTGAGTAGGCACGAATCAAACAGTCAGCAGGCAAAAATCATGGAACTCAGCTGTGAGGAATCATGCTGCTCAGCTGGCAATAATCAAGCAGCTGAGCAGGCAGGAATTACACAGCACAGCTGGCAATTGTCAAGCAGATGACAGGCAGGAATCATGCAGCTCAGCTGGCAATTGTCAAGCAGATGAGCAGACAGGAATCACGCAGCTCAGCAGGCCCTGATCACGTGACTGAGCATGCACTGATCACTTGGATATCATGCACTGATCACGTGGCTGATCATACATTGTTCACGTGTCTGACCATGCACTGATCACATGGCTGATCATACACTGCTCACGTGACTGATCATGCACTGATCACGTGGCTGATCATGCACTGATCACGTGGCTGATCATGCAATGTTCACGCAGCTACCATGTACTGGTCACGTGACTGATCATGCACTGATCACGTGACTGATCATGCACTAATCACGTGACTGATCATGCACTGTTCACGAGACTCATCATGCACTGATCACGTGGATATCATGCACTGATCACGTGTTTGATCATAGGCTGTTCACGTGTCTGACCATGCACTGCTCACGTGGCTGATGATACACTGTTCACGTAACTGATCATGCACTGATCACGTGGATATCATGCACTGATCACGTGGCTGAACATGCACTGTTCACGTGGCTTACCACACACGTCTCACGTGACTGATCATGCACTGATCACGTGGCACCCATGCACTGATCACGTGGCTGATCATACTCTGGTCACGTAACTGATCATGAACACATCACGTGGCTATCATTCACTTCTCACCTGGCTGGTCATGCAATGTTCACGTAGCTACCATATACTGGTCACATGATTGATCATGCACTGATCACGTAATTAATCCTCCACTGATCACCTGACTCATCATGCACGGATCACGTGGCTGATCACACACGTATCACGTGACTGATCATGCACTGATCACGTGGCTATCATGCACTGATCACGTGGCTGATCACACACGTATCACATGACTGATCATGCACTGATCACGTGGCTATCATGCACTGATCAAGTGGCTATCATGCACTGATCACGTGGCTGATCATGCAATGATCACGTAGCTACCATGTACTGGTCACGTGACTGATCATGCACTGATCACGTAATTGATCATGCACTGAACACGTGAATAATCATGCACTGATCACGTGACTGATCATGCACTGATCACGTGGCTATCATGCACTGCTAACTTGGCTGATCATGCACTGATCACGCAGCTACCATGTACTGGTCACGTGACTGATCATGCACTGATGACGTAATTGATCATGCACTGATCATGTGGCTGATCATGCACTGATCACGTGGCTGATCATGCCCTGATTACGTGGCTATCATGCACTTATCACATGGCTGGTCATACACTGATCATATATCTACCATGTACCGGTCACGTAAATGATCATACACCCATCAGGTGACTGATCATGCACTGATCACGTGGCTATATTGCATTGTTAACGTGGCTGATCATACACTGATCACCTGCCTGTCATGCACAGATCAGGTGACTAATCATGAACTGATAACTTAGCTATCATGTACTGATCACCTGGCTGATCATGTACATGATCATGTGGCTATCATGCAATGATCACATGGCTATCATGCACTGATCACGTGGCTGATCATGCACTGCTACCCTGACTGAGCATGGACTGATCACATAACTATCATGTAGTGATCACGTGACTTAATGGCGCTGATCATGTGACTGATCATGCGCTGATCATGTTTGCTTTCATACACTAATCCTGTGCCTCTGGAGGCAATAAACAAAGAGCTGAGTAAGCACGAATCAAACAGTCAGCAGGCAAAAATCATGGAACTCAGCTGTGAGGTATCATGCTGCTCAGCTGGCAATAATTAAGCAGCTGAGTAGGCAGGAATTACGCAGCACAGCTGGCAATTGTCAAGCAGATGACAGGCAGGATTCGTGCAGCTCAGCTGGCAATTGTCAAGCAGATGAGCAGACAGTAATCACGCAGCTCATCAGGCCCTGATCACGTGACTGAGCATGCACTGTTCACGTGGCTGATCATACACTGATCACGTGATTGATCATGCACTGATCACTTGGATATCATGCAATGATCACGGGGCTGATCATACACTGTTCACGTGTGTGACCATGCACTGATCACATGGCTGATCATACACTGCTCACGTAACTGATCATGCACTGATCACGTAATTGATCATGCACTGATCACGTGGCTGAACATGCAATGATCATGTAGCTACCATGTACTGGTCCCGTGACTGATCATGCACTGAAGACGTAATTTATCATGCACTGATCACGTGGCTGATCATGCACTGAACAAGTGACTGATCATGCAGTGATCATGTGACTGATCATGCACTGATCACGTGGCTATCATGCACTGCTCACATGGCTGATCATGCAATGATCACGTGATTGATCATGCACTGATCACCTGGCTTATCATGCATTGATCATGTGACTGATCATGTGCTGATCATGTTTGGTGTCACACACTGATCATGTGCATCTGCAGGCAATGAACAAAGAGCTGAGTAGGCAGGAATCAGTCATCAGGCTATAATCATGGAACTCACCTCTGAGAAATCATGCTGCTCAGCTGGCAATAATCAAGTAGATGAGCAGGCAGGAATTATGCAGCACAGGTGGCAATTGTCAAGGAGATGACAGGCAGGAATCGTGCAGCTCAGCTGGCAATTGTCAAGCAGAGGAGCAGACAGGAATCACGCAGCTCAGCAGGCCCTAATCACGTGACTGAGCATGCACTGTTCACGTCGCTGATCACACACCTTTCACGTGAATGATCATGCGCTGATCACGTGGCTCTCATGCACTGATCACGTGATTGCGCATGCACTGATCACGTAATTGTATGCCCTGCTCACGTGGCTATCATGCACTGATGACGTGGCTGATCATGCACTGATCATGTGACTGATCATGCACTGATCACGTAGCTATCTTGCACTGATCGCTTCACTGATCATACACTCATCACGGGACTGATCCGGCACTGATTACGGCGCTATCATGCATTGACTACATGACTCCACATGCACTGATCACGTGGATGATCATGCATTGATCACGTGACTGACCATGCACTGAACACGTGACTGATTATGCACAGATCACGTGGCTGATCATGCACTACTCATGTGGCTGACCATGCAATGATCACGTAGCTACCATGTACTGGTAACGTATCTGACCATGCACTGATCACGTGACTGATCATGCACTGATCACGTGGCTATCATGCACTGATCACTTGGCTGGTCATACTGATCACGTGCCTCATCATGCACTAATCACGTGGCTGATCATGCACTGATCAAGTGACTGATCATGCACTGTTCACGTGGCTATCATGCACTGATCACGTGGCTATCATGCACTGATCACGTGACTGCGCATGCACTGATGACGTGGCTGTTCGGGCACTGATCACGTGTTTATCAGGCAGTGATCAGTGACTGACAGGCGCTGATCAGGGGACTGTGCACACACTGATCAGGTGGCTCATCAGGAACTGACCACCTGACTGCGCATGCAGTGATCACGTGGCTGGTCGTTCACTGATCACGTGTTTATCATCCGGTGATCACGTGACTGAGAGGCGCTGATCACGTGACTGTGCCGTCAGTGATCACGTGGCTGAGCAGGCACTGATATCGTGACTGAGCATGCACTGATCATGTGCCGGGAGCCGGGGAGGCATTCCACTCTGGACAAAGGTCATGAGGAAGGAGGCTCGGCATACGCAAATGCGGGATCGAGCCTCAGGAGTCCACCCGGATATTCTCGAGCATCTCCCCCCAAAAAACCCAGAGTCTGCCTACTGTATTGCTTTGTGCTCTCACCTCTGATTTCACTGGGGCTGTCCCCCACCACCATCTCGCTCTCTCTGTCAAAGAGTTAACTTACAGTTCCAATTCATAAAGTTCCTTGTCATTCTTCCCTTTAACTTCCAGCTGAGTCTCCATCTGGAGCGCGGAACCCACCACGCTTACTAATTATGCCTGGGCTGCTAAGACCCACTCGAGAAGGTGTCTAGGGTGAGGCACCTTTCGCTATTCGAGAGGGCACCTGCGGCCTACGTACGTGGTGCAAACTTCTTGTCTTGAAGTTTGATTGGTCTTCCGCGTAAACCAAGCTACTCAGTCTCTTTTCTCCACCGAATTTTCCTACTGAGCTCTCCTCATACTATTATTCTTGACATCTCTGATTAGCATATAAAGAGTCGCCTAGGCCATCTCTCCTTCGAATGCCCTGGATCAGTTGGGGCTGGTCCCCGGCAGGTGGCGACCGAACAGGGACCTCAGGAGGCAATACTCAAAGAGCTGAGCAGACACGAACCACGCAATCAGCAGGCAATAAGCATGGAGCTCAGCAGTGACGAATCATGCTGCTCAACTGGCAATAATCAAGCACGTGACCAGCCAGGAATCACGCAGCTCAGCTGGCAATTGTCAAGCAGACGAGCCGACAGGAATCACGCAGCTCAGCTGGCAATTGTCAAGCAGATGAGCCGACAGGAATCACGCAGCTCAGATGTCAATTGTCATGCAGATGAGCCGGCAGGAATCACGCAGCTCAGCAGGCCCCGATCACGTGACTCTGTAGGCACTGATCACGTGGCTGATCAAGTCCAGATCACGTGACTGAGCATGCACTGATCACGTGGCTATCATGCACTGATGACGTGACTGCGCATGCACTGATGACGTGGCTGATCGGGCACTGATCACATGGCTCATCATGCACTGATCACGTGTTTATCAGGCAATGATCAGTGACTGACAGGCGCTGATCATGGGACTGTGCATGCACTGATCACGTGGCTATCATGCACTGATGACGTGACTGCGCATGCACTGATGACGTGGCTGTTCGGGCACTGATCACGTGTTTATCAGGTAGTGATCAGTGACTGACAGGCGCTGATCAGGGACTGTGCACGCACTGATCAGGTGGCTGATCAGGAACTGACCACCTGACTGTGCATGCAGTGATCACGTGGCTGGTCGTTCACTGATCACGTGTTTATCATACGGTGATCACGTGACTGAGAGCGCTGATCACGTGACTGTGCCGTCAGTGATCACGTGGCTGAGCAGGCACTGATATCGTGACTGAGCATGCACTGATCATGTGCCGGGAGCCGGGGAGGCATTTCGCTCTGGACAAAGGTCATGAGGAAGTAGGCTCAGCATACGCAAATGCGGGATCGAGCCTCAGGAATCCACCCGGATATTCTCGAGCATCTCCCCCCCAAAGAAACCGGAGTCTGCCTACTGTATTGCTTTGTGCTCTCACCTCTGATTTCACTGGGGGCTGTCCCCCACCACCATCTCGCTCTCTCTGTCAAAGAGGTAACTTACAGCTCCAATTCATAAAGTTCCTTGTCATTCTTCCCTTTAACTTCCAGCTGAGTCTCCATCTGGAGCGCGGAACCCACCACGCTTACTAATTATGCCTGGGCTGCTAAGACCCACTCGAGAAGGTGTCTAGGGTGAGGCACCTTTCGCTATTCGAGAGGGCGCCTGCGGCCTACGTAAGTGGTGCAAACTTCTTGTCTTGAAGTTTGATTGGTCTTCCGCGTAAACCAAGCTGCTCAGTCTCTTTTCTCCACCGAATTTTCCTACTGAGCTCTCCTCATACTCTTATTCTTGACATCTCTGATTAACATATAAATAGTCGCCTAGGCCATCTCTCCTTCGAATACCCTGGATCAGTTGGGGCTGGTCCCGGGCAGGTGGCGACCGAACAGGGACCTCAGGAGGCAATACTCAAAGAGCTGAGCAGACACAAACCCCGCAATCAGCAGGCAATAAGCATGGAGCTCAGCAGTGCCGAATCATGCTGCTCAACTGGCAATAATCAAGCACGTGACCAGGCAGGAATCACGCAGCTCAGCTGGCAATTGTCAAGCAGATGAGCCGAGAGGAATCACGCAGCTCAGCTGGCAATTCTCATGCAGATGAGCCGGCAGGAATCACGCAGCTCAGCAGGCCCTGATCACGTGACTCTGCAGGCACTGATCACGTGGCTGATCAAGTCCAGATCACGTGACTGAGCATGCACTGATCACGTGGCTATCATGCACTGTTCACGTGGCTGATCATACACTGGTCACCTGCCTGGTCATGCACAGATCAGCTGACTAATCATGAACTGATCACGTAGCAATCATTCACTGATCACCTGGCTGATCATGCACTGATCACGTGGCTATCATGCAATGATCACGTGGCTATCATGCACTGATCACGTGGCTGATCATACACTGATCACGTGATTGATCATGCACTGATCACGTGGCTGATCATACACTGTTCACCTGTCTGACCATGCACTGAACACGGGAATAATCATGCACTGATCACGTGACTGATCATGCACTGATCACGTGGCTATCATGCACTGTTAACGTGGCTGATCATGCAATGATCACGTAGCTACCATGTACTGGTCACGTGACTGATCATGCTCAGATCACGTGACTGATCATGCACTGATCACGTGGCTATCATGCACTGATCACTTGGCTGGTCATACACTGATCACGCAGCTACCATGTACTGTTCACGTGACTGATCATGCAATGATGACGTAAATGATCATGGACTGATCACGTGGCTGATCATGCACTGATCACGTGACTGATCATGCACTGATCACGTGGCTGATCATGCACTGATCACGTGGCTATCATGCACTTATCACGTGGCTGGTCATACACTGATCGTATAGCTACCATGTACCGGTCACGTGAATGATCATACACCCATCAGGTGACTGATCATGCACTGATCACATGACTATCATGCACTGATCACGTGACTGAAAATGCACTGATCACGACTAATCATGCACTGATCACATGACTGCCCATGCACTGATCACGTGGATGATCATACACTAATCATGTGACAGATCATGCACTGATCACGTGGCTGATCATGCAGTGATCACGCAGCTACCATGTACTGGTCACATGACTGATCATGCAGTGATCACGTAATTAATCATGCACTGATCACCTGGCTTATCATGCATTGATCATGTGACTGGTCATGTGCTGATCATGTTTGGTGTCATACACTGATCATGTGCCTCTGGAGGCAATGAACAAAGAGCTGAGCAGGCAGGAATCAGTCACCAGGCAATAATCATGGAACTAAGCTCTGAGTAATCATGCTGCTCAGCTGGCAATAATCAAGTAGATGAGCAGGCAGGAATTGCGCAGCACAGGTGGCAATTGTCAAGGAGATGACAGGCAGGAATCGTGCAGCTCAGCTGGCAATTGTCAAGCAGATGAGCAGACAGAAATCACGCAGCTCAGCAGGCCCTGATCACGTGACTGAGCAGGCACTGTTCACGTGGCTGATCATACACTGATCACGTGATGATCATGCACTGATCACTTGGATATCATGCACTGATCACATGGCTGATCATTCACTGATACCATGACTGAGAATGGACTGATCACATGACTATCATGTAGTGATCACGTGACTTAATGGCACTGATCATGTGACTGATCATGCGCTGATCATGTTTGCTATCATATACTGATCATGTGCCTCTGGAGGCAATAAACAAAGAGCTGAGTAGGCACGAATTATACAGTCAGCAGGCAATAATCATGGAACTCAGCTGTGAGGAATCATGCTGCTCAGCTGGCAATAATCAAGCAGCTAGCAGGCAGGAATTACGCAGCACAGCTGTCAATTGTCAAGCAGATGACAGGCAGGAATCGTGCAGCTCAGCTGGCAATTGTCAAGCAGATGAGCAGACGGTAATCACGCAGCTCAGCAGGCCCAGATCACGTGACTGAGCATGCACTGTTCACGTGGCTGATCATACGCTGCTCACGTAACTGATAATGCACTGATCACGTGGCACTCATGCACTGATCACGTGGCTGATCATACACTGCTCACGTAACTCATCATGCACACATCATGTGGCTATCATGCACTGCTCACGTGGCTCGTCATGCAATGATCACATAGCTACCATATACTGGTCACGTGACTGATCATGCACAGATCACGTAAATGATCATGCACTGTTCACGTGACTGATCATGTACTGATCACGTGACTGATCATGCACTGATCACGTGGCTATCATGCACTGCTCACGTGGCTGATCATGCAACTATCACGTAGCTACCATGTACTGGTCACGTGACTGATCATGCACTGATCACGTAATTGATCCTGCACTGATCACGTGGCTCATCATGCACTGATCACGTGACTGATCACACATGTATCACGTGACTGATAATGCACTGATCACGTGGCTATCATGCACTGATCACGTGGCTATCATGCACTGATCACGTGGATATCATGCCCTGATCACGTGGCTGATCACACACGTATCACATGACTGATCATGCACTGATCACGTGGCTATCATGCAGTGATCACGTGGCTATCATGCACTGATCAGGCGACTGATCACGCAATGATCACGTAGCTATCATGCACTGGTCACGTGACTGATCATGCACTGATCACGTGATTGATCATGCACTGATCACGTGACTTATCATGCACTGTTAACGTGAGTGATCATGCACTGATCACGTGACTGATCATCCACTGATCTCGTGGCTATCATGCACGGCTCATGTGGCTGATCATGCAATGATCACGTAGCTACCATATACTGGTCACGTGACTGATCATGCACTGATCACGTAATTGATCATGCACTGATCACGTGGCTGATCATTCACTGATCACGTGGCTGATCATTCACTGATCACGTGACTGATCATGCACTGATCACGTGACTGATCATGCACTGATCACGTGGCTATCATGCACTGATCACTTGGCTGGTCATACACTGATCACGTGCCTGGTCATGCACAGATTACATGACTGATCATGCACTGAACACGTGACTGATCATGCACTGATCACGTGGCTATCATGCACTGATCACGTGGCTGATCATGCAATGATCATGTAGCTACCATGTACTGGTCAGTTGACTGATCATACACCCATCAGGTGACGGATCATGCACTGATCACGTGGCTATCATGCACTGTTCACGTGGCTGATCATACACTGATCACGTGCCTGATCATGCACTGATCACGTGACAAATCATGAACTGATCACATAGCTATCATGAACTGATCACCTGGCTGATCATGCACTGATCACGTGGATGATCATGCACTGATACCGTGACTGAGCATGGACTGATCACATGACTATCATGTACTGATCACGTGGCTATCATGCACTGATCACGTGGCTGATCATGCAATGATCATGTAGCTACCATGTACTGATCACGTGAATGATCATACACCGATCAGGTGAATGATCATGCACTGATCACGTGGCTATCATGCACTTATCACGAGACTGATCATGCACTGATCACGTCTATATCATGCACTGATCACATGACTGATCATGCACTGATCACGTGGATGATCATACACTAATCATGTGACAGATCATGCACTGATCACGTGGCTGATCATGCACTGATCAGGTGACTTATCATGCACTGTTAACGTGAGTGATCATGCACTGATCACGTGACTGATCATGCACTGATCACGTGGCTATCATGCACTACTCACGTGGCTGATCATGCAATGATCATGTAGCTACCATGTACTGGTCACGTGACTGATCATGCTCAGATCACGTGACTGATCATGCACTGATCACGTGGCTATCATGCACTGTTCACGTGGCTGATCATACACTGATCACCTGCCTGGTCATGCACTGATCACGTGACAAATCATGAACTGATCACATAGCTATCATGAACTGATCACCTGGCTGATCATGCACTGATCACGTGGCTGATCATGCACTGATACCGTGACTGAGCATGGACTGATCACATGACTATCATGTAGTGATCACGTGACTTAATGGCACTGATCATGTGACTGACCATGCGCTGATCATGTTTGCTATCATACACTGATCATGTGCCTCTGGAGGCAATAAACAAAGAGCTGAGTAGGCACGAATCAAACAGTCAGCAGGCAATAATCATGGAACTCAGGTGTGAGGAATCATGCTGCTCAGCTGGCAATAATCAAGCAGCTGAGCAGGCAGGAATTACGCAGCACAGCTGATAATTGTCAAGCAGATGACAGGCAGGAATCGTGCAGCTCAGCTGGCAATTGTCAAGCAGATGAGCAGATGGTAATCACGCAGCTCAGCAGGCCCAGATCACGTGACTGAGCATGCACTGTTCACGTGGCTGATCATACGCTGCTCACGTGACTGATAATGCACTGATCACGTGGCTATCATGCACTGATCACGTGGCTGATCATACACTGATCACGTGTCTGACCATGCACTGATCACGTGGCTGATCATGCACTGCTCACGTAACTGATCATGCACTGATCACGTGGCTGATCATGCACTGATCACGTGGCTATCATGCACTGATCACGTGGCTGATCATGCACTGATCACGTGACTGATCATGCACTGATCACTGGCTATCATGCACTGATCACTGGCTATCATGCACTGATCACGTGGCTGATCATGCACTGATCACGTGACTGATCATGCACTGATCACGTCTATATCATGCACTGATCACGTGACTGATCATGCACTGATCACGCGGATGATCATGCACTGATCACGTGACTGATCATGCACTGATCACGTGGCTATCATGCACTGATCACGTGGCTGATCATGCACTGATCACGTAGCTACCATGTACTGATCACGTGACTGATCATGCACTGATCACGTAATTGATCATGCACTGATCACGTGACTGATCATGCACTGATCACGTGACTGATCATGCACTGATCACGTGACTGATCATGCACTGATCACGTGGCTATCATGCACTGCTCACGTGGCTGATCATGCAATGATCACGTAGCTACCATGTACTGGTCACGTGACTGATCATGCACTGATCACGTAACTGATCATGCACTGATCACGTGGCTGATCATGCACTGATCACGTGGCTGATCATGCACTGATCACGTGACTGATCATGCACTGATCACGTGACTGATCATGCACTGATCACGTGCCTGATCATGCACTGATCACGTGACAAATCATGCACTGATCACATAGCTATCATGCACTGATCACGTGGCTGATCATGCACTGATCACGTGGCTGATCATGCACTGATACCGTGACTGAGCATGGACTGATCACATGACTATCATGTAGTGATCACGTGACTTAATGGCGCTGATCATGTGACTGATCATGCACTGATAATGTTTGCTATCATACACTGATCATGTGCCTCTGGAGGCAATAAACAAAGAGCTGAGTAGGCACGAATCAAACAGTCAGCAGGCAATAATCATGGAACTCAGCTGTGAGGAATCATGCTGCTCAGCTGGCAATAATCAAGCAGCTAGCAGGCAGGAATTACGCAGCACAGCTGGCAATTGTCAAGCAGATGACAGGCAGGAATCGTGCAGCTCAGCTGGCAATTGTCAAGCAGATGAGCAGACAGTAATCACGCAGCTCAGCAGGCCCTGATCACGTGACTGAGCAGGCACTGTTCACGTGGCTGATCATACACTGATCACGTGATGATCATGCACTGATCACTTGGATATCATGCACTGATCACGTGGCTGATCATACACTGTTCACGTGTCTGACCATGCACTGATCACGTGGCTGATCATAAAGTGCTCAGGTAACTGATCATGCACTGATCACGTGGCTATCATGCACTGATCACGTGGCTGAACATGCACTGTTCACGTGGCTGATCACACACCTGTCACGTGACTTATCATGCACTGATCACGTGGCACTCATGCACTGATCACGTGGCTGATCATACTCTGCTCACGTAACTCATCATGCACACATCACGTGGCTATCATGCACTGCTCACGTGGCTCGTCATGGAATGATCACGTAGCTACCATATACTGGTCACGTGACTGATCATGCACAGATCACATAAATGATCATGCACTGTTCACGTGACTGATCATGTACTGATCACGTGACTGATCATGCACTGATCACGTGGCTATCATGCTCTGCTCACGTGGCTGATCATGCAACGATCACGTAGCAACCATGTACTGGTCACGTGACTGATCATGCACTGATCACGTAATTGATCCTGCACTGATCACGTGGCTCATCATGCACTGATCACGTGGCTGATCACACATGTATCACGTGACTGATCATGCACTGATCACGTGGCTCTCATGCACTGATCACGTGGCTATCATGCACTGATCACGTGAATATCATGCACTGATCACGTGGCTGATCACACACGTATCACATGACTGATCATGCACTGATCACGTGGCTATCATGCACTGATCACGTGGCTATCATGCACTGATCACGTGGCTGATCATGCAATGATCACGTAGCTACCATGTACTGGTCACGTGACTGATCATGCACTGATCACGTAATGATCATGCACTGATCACGTGACTGATCATGCACTGATCACGTGACTGATCATGCACTGATCACGTGACTGATCATGCACTGATCACGTGGCTATCATGCACTGATCACGTGGCTGATCATGCACTGATCACGTAGCTACCATGCACTGATCACGTGACTGATCATGCACTGATCACGTAATTGATCATGCACTGATCACGTGGCTGATCATGCACTGATCACGTGGCTGATCATGCACTGATCACGTGACTGATCATGCACTGATCACGTGACTGATCATGCACTGATCACGTGGCTATCATGCACTGATCACGTGGCTGATCATGCACTGATCACGTGCCTGATCATGCACTGATCATGACTGATCATGCACTGATCACGTGACTGATCATGCACTGATCACGTGGCTATCATGCACTGATCACGTGGCTGATCATGCACTGATCACGTAGCTACCATGCACTGTCACGTGACTGATCATGCACTGATCACGTGACTGATCATGCACTGATCACGTGGCTATCATGCACTGATCACGTGGCTGATCATGCACTGATCACGTGCCTGATCATGCACTGATCACGTGACTGATCATGCACTGATCACGTGGCTATCATGCACTGATCACGTGGCTGATCATGCACTGATCACGTGGCTGATCATGCACTGATCACGTGACTGATCATGCACTGATCACGTGACTGATCATGCACTGATCACGTGGCTATCATGCACTGATCACGTGGCTGATCATGCACTGATCACGTAGCTACCATGTACTGATCACGTGACTGATCATGCACTGATCACGTGACTGATCATGCACTGATCACGTGGCTATCATGCACTGATCACGTGACTGATCATGCACTGATCACGTGGCTATCATGCACTGATCACGTGACTGATCATGCACTGATCACGTGGCTGATCATGCACTGATCACGTGACTGATCATGCACTGATCACGTGGCTGATCATGCACTGATCACGTGACTGATCATGCACTGATCACGTGACTGATCATGCACTGATCACGTGACTGATCATGCACTGATCACGTGGCTATCATGCACTACTCACGTGGCTGATCATGCAATGATCATGTAGCTACCATGTACTGGTCACGTGACTGATCATACACCCATCAGGTGACTGATCATGCACTGATCACGTGGCTATCATGCACTGATCACGTGGCTGATCATGCACTGATCACGTGCCTGATCATGCACTGATCACGTGACTGATCATGCACTGATCACGTGGCTGATCATGCACTGATCACGTGGCTGATCATGCACTGATCACGTGGCTGATCATGCACTGATACCGTGACTGAGCATGGACTGATCACATGACTATCATGTAGTGATCACGTGACTTAATGGCGCTGATCATGTGACTGATCATGCACTGATCATGTTTGCTATCATACACTGATCATGTGCCTCTGGAGGCAATAAACAAAGAGCTGAGTAGGCACGAATCAAACAGTCAGCAGGCAATAATCATGGAACTCAGGTGTGAGGAATCATGCTGCTCAGCTGGCAATAATCAAGCAGCTGAGCAGGCAGGAATTACGCAGCACAGCTGGCAATTGTCAAGCAGATGACAGGCAGGAATCGTGCAGCTCAGCTGGCAATTGTCAAGCAGATGAGCAGACAGTAATCACGCAGCTCAGCAGGCCCAGATCACGTGACTGAGCATGCACTGTTCACGTGGCTGATCATACACTGATCACGTGACTGATCATGCACTGATCACGTGGCTATCATGCACTGATCACGTGGCTGATCATACACTGATCACGTGTCTGATCATGCACTGATCACGTGGCTATCATGCACTGATCACGTGGCTGATCATGCACTGATCACGTGGCTGATCATGCACTGATCACGTGGCTGATCATGCACTGATCACGTGACTGATCATGCACTGATCACGTGGCTGATCATGCACTGATCACGTGGCTATCATGCACTGATCACGTGGCTGATCATGCACTGATCACGTGACTGATCATGCACTGATCACTGGCTATCATGCACTGATCACTGGCTATCATGCACTGATCACGTGGCTGATCATGCACTGATCACGTGACTGATCATGCACTGATCACGTCTATATCATGCACTGATCACGTGACTGATCATGCACTGATCACGTGGATGATCATGCACTGATCATGTGACTGATCATGCACTGATCACGTGGCTATCATGCACTGATCACGTGGCTGATCATGCACTGATCACGTGGCTATCATGCACTGATCACGTGACTGATCATGCACTGATCACGTACTGATCATGCACTGATCACGTGACTGATCATGCACTGATCACGTGACTGATCATGCACTGATCACGTGACTGATCATGCACTGATCACGTGGCTATCATGCACTACTCACGTGGCTGATCATGCAATGATCATGTAGCTACCATGTACTGGTCACGTGACTGATCATACACCCATCAGGTGACTGATCATGCACTGATCACGTGGCTATCATGCACTGATCACGTGGCTGATCATGCACTGATCAACTGCCTGATCATGCACTGATCACGTGACTGATCATGCACTGATCACGTGGCTGATCATGCACTGATCACGTGGCTGATCATGCACTGATCACGTGGCTGATCATGCACTGATACCGTGACTGAGCTTGGACTGATCACATGACTATCATGTAGTGATCACGTGACTTAATGGCGCTGATCATGTGACTGATCATGCTCTGATCATGTTTGCTATCATACACTGATCATGTGCCTCTGGAGGCAATAAACAAAGAGCTGAGTAGGCACGAATCAAACAGTCAGCAGGCAATAATCATGGAACTCAGCTGTGAGGAATCATGCTGCTCAGCTGGCAATAATCAAGCAGCTGAGCAGGCAGGAATTACGCAGCACAGCTGACAATTGTCAAGCAGATGACAGGCAGGAATCGTGCAGCTCAGCTGGCAATTGTCAAGCAGATGAGCAGACAGTAATCACGCAGCTCAGCAGGCCCTGATCACGTGACTGAGCATGCACTGTTCACGTGGCTGATCATACACTGATCACGTAACTGATCATGCACTGATCACGTGGCTATCATGCACTGATCACGTGGCTGATCATACACTGATCACGTGTCTGATCATGCACTGATCACGTGGCTGATCATGCACTGATCACGTGGCTGATCATGCACTGATCACGTGGCTGATCATGCACTGATCACGTGGCTGATCATGCACTGATCACGTGGCTGATCATGCACTGATCACGTGGCTGATCATGCACTGATCACGTGGCTATCATGCACTGATCACGTGGCTGATCATGCACTGATCACGTGACTGATCATGCACTGATCACGTGGCTATCATGCACTGATCACGTGGCTATCATGCACTGATCACGTGGCTGATCATGCACTGATCACGTGACTGATCATGCACTGATCACGTCTATATCATGCACTGATCACGTGACTGATCATGCACTGATCACGTGGATGATCATGCACTGATCATGTGACTGATCATGCACTGATCACGTGGCTATCATGCACTGATCACGTGGCTGATCATGCACTGATCACGTAGCTATCATGCACTGATCACGTGACTGATCATGCACTGATCACGTGGCTATCATGCACTGATCACGTGGCTATCATGCACTGATCACGTGGCTGATCATGCACTGATCACGTGCTGATCATGCACTGATCACGTGACTGATCATGCACTGATCACGTGGCTGATCATGCACTGATCACGTGACTGATCATGCACTGATCACGTGACTGATCATGCACTGATCACGTGACTGATCATGCACTGATCACGTGGCTATCATGCACTACTCACGTGGCTGATCATGCAATGATCATGTAGCTACCATGTACTGGTCACGTGACTGATCATACACCCATCAGGTGACTGATCATGCACTGATCACGTGGCTATCATGCACTGATCACGTGGCTGATCATGCACTGATCACGTGCCTGATCATGCACTGATCACGTGACTGATCATGCACTGATCACGTGGCTATCATGCACTGATCACGTGGCTGATCATGCACTGATCACGTGGCTGATCATGCACTGATACCGTGACTGAGCATGGACTGATCACATGACTATCATGTAGTGATCACGTGACTTAATGGCGCTGATCATGTGACTGATCATGCGCTGATCATGTTTGCTATCATACACTGATCATGTGCCTCTGGAGGCAATAAACAAAGAGCTGAGTAGGCACGAATCAAACAGTCAGCAGGCAATAATCATGGAACTCAGGTGTGAGGAATCATGCTGCTCAGCTGGCAATAATCAAGCAGCTGAGCAGGCAGGAATTACGCAGCACAGCTGACAATTGTCAAGCAGATGACAGGCAGGAATCGTGCAGCTCAGCTGGCAATTGTCAAGCAGATGAGCAGACAGTAATCACGCAGCTCAGCAGGCCCAGATCACGTGACTGAGCATGCACTGTTCACGTGGCTGATCATACACTGATCACGTAACTGATCATGCACTGATCACGTGGCTATCATGCACTGATCACGTGGCTGATCATACACTGATCACGTGACTGATCATGCACTGATCACGTGGCTATCATGCACTGATCACGTGGCTGATCATGCACTGATCACGTGGCTGATCATGCACTGATCACGTGGCTGATCATGCACTGATCACGTGACTGATCATGCACTGATCACGTGGCTGATCATGCACTGATCACGTGGCTATCATGCACTGATCACGTGGCTGATCATGCACTGATCACGTGACTGATCATGCACTGATCACTGGCTATCATGCACTGATCACTGGCTATCATGCACTGATCACGTGGCTGATCATGCACTGATCACGTGACTGATCATGCACTGATCACGTCTATATCATGCACTGATCACGTGACTGATCATGCACTGATCACGTGGATGATCATGCACTGATCATGTGACTGATCATGCACTGATCACGTGGCTATCATGCACTGATCACGTGGCTGATCATGCACTGATCACGTAGCTATCATGCACTGATCACGTGACTGATCATGCACTGATCACGTGGCTGATCATGCACTGATCACGTGACTGATCATGCACTGATCACGTGACTGATCATGCACTGATCACGTGACTGATCATGCACTGATCACGTGGCTATCATGCACTACTCACGTGGCTGATCATGCAATGATCATGTAGCTACCATGTACTGGTCACGTGACTGATCATACACCCATCAGGTGACTGATCATGCACTGATCACGTGGCTATCATGCACTGATCACGTGGCTGATCATGCACTGATCACGTGCCTGATCATGCACTGATCACGTGACTGATCATGCACTGATCACGTGGCTGATCATGCACTGATCACGTGGCTGATCATGCACTGATCACGTGGCTGATCATGCACTGATACCGTGACTGAGCATGGACTGATCACATGACTATCATGTAGTGATCACGTGACTTAATGGCGCTGATCATGTGACTGATCATGCGCTGATCATGTTTGCTATCATACACTGATCATGTGCCTCTGGAGGCAATAAACAAAGAGCTGAGTAGGCACGAATCAAACAGTCAGCAGGCAATAATCATGGAACTCAGGTGTGAGGAATCATGCTGCTCAGCTGGCAATAATCAAGCAGCTGAGCAGGCAGGAATTACGCAGCACAGCTGACAATTGTCAAGCAGATGACAGGCAGGAATCGTGCAGCTCAGCTGGCAATTGTCAAGCAGATGAGCAGACAGTAATCACGCAGCTCAGCAGGCCCAGATCACGTGACTGAGCATGCACTGTTCACGTGGCTGATCATACACTGATCACGTGACTGATCATGCACTGATCACGTGGCTATCATGCACTGATCACGTGGCTGATCATACACTGATCACGTAACTGATCATGCACTGATCACGTGGCTATCATGCACTGATCACGTGGCTGATCATGCACTGATCACGTGGCTGATCATGCACTGATCACGTGGCTGATCATGCACTGATCACGTGACTGATCATGCACTGATCACGTGGCTGATCATGCACTGATCACGTGGCTATCATGCACTGATCACGTGGCTGATCATGCACTGATCACGTGACTGATCATGCACTGATCACTGGCTATCATGCACTGATCACTGGCTATCATGCACTGATCACGTGGCTGATCATGCACTGATCACGTGACTGATCATGCACTGATCACGTCTATATCATGCACTGATCACGTGACTGATCATGCACTGATCACGTGGATGATCATGCACTGATCATGTGACTGATCATGCACTGATCACGTGGCTATCATGCACTGATCACGTGGCTGATCATGCACTGATCACGTGGCTATCATGCACTGATCACGTGACTGATCATGCACTGATCACGTGGCTGATCATGCACTGATCACGTGACTATCATGCACTGATCACGTGACTGATCATGCACTGATCACGTGACTGATCATGCACTGATCACGTGGCTATCATGCACTACTCACGTGGCTGATCATGCAATGATCATGTAGCTACCATGTACTGGTCACGTGACTGATCATACACCCATCAGGTGACTGATCATGCACTGATCACGTGGCTATCATGCACTGATCACGTGGCTGATCATGCACTGATCACGTGCCTGATCATGCACTGATCACGTGACTGATCATGCACTGATCACGTGGCTGATCATGAACTGATCACGTGGCTGATCATGCACTGATCACGTGGCTGATCATGCACTGATACCGTGACTGAGCATGGACTGATCACATGACTATCATGTAGTGATCACGTGACTTAATGGCGCTGATCATGTGACTGATCATGCGCTGATCATGTTTGCTATCATACACTGATCATGTGCCTCTGGAGGCAATAAACAAAGAGCTGAGTAGGCACGAATCAAACAGTCAGCAGGCAATAATCATGGAACTCAGGTGTGAGGAATCATGCTGCTCAGCTGGCAATAATCAAGCAGCTGAGCAGGCAGGAATTACGCAGCACAGCTGGCAATTGTCAAGCAGATGACAGGCAGGAATCGTGCAGCTCAGCTGGCAATTGTCAAGCAGATGAGCAGACAGTAATCACGCAGCTCAGCAGGCCCTGATCACGTGACTGAGCATGCACTGTTCACGTGGCTGATCATACACTGATCACGTGTTGATCATGCACTGATCACTTGGATATCATGCACTGATCACGTGGCTGATCATACACTGTTCACGTGTCTGACCATGCACTGATCACGTGGCTGATCATACACTGCTCACGTAACTGATCATGCACTGATCACGTGGCTATCATGCACTGATCACGTGGCTGAACATGCACTGTTCACGTGGCTGATCACACACCTGTCACGTGACATATCATGCACTGATCACGTGGCACTCATGCACTGATCACGTGGCTGATCATACTCTGCTCACGTAACTCATCATGCACACATCACGTGGCTATCATGCACTGCTCACGTGGCTCGTCATGGAATGATCACGTAGCTACCATATACTGGTCACGTGACTGATCATGCACAGATCACGTAAATGATCATGCACTGTTCACGTGACTGATCATGTACTGATCACGTGACTGATCATGCACTGATCACGTGGCTATCATGCTCTGCTCACGTGGCTGATCATGCAATGATCACGTAGCAACCATGTACTGGTCACGTGACTGATCATGCACTGATCACGTAATTGATCCTGCACTGATCACGTGGCTCATCATGCACTGATCACGTGGCTGATCACACATGTATCACGTGACTGATCATGCACTGATCACGTGGCTCTCATGCACTGATCACGTGGCTATCATGCACTGATCACGTGGATATCATGCACTGATCACGTGGCTGATCACACACGTATCACATGACTGATCATGCACTGATCACGTGGCTATCATGCACTGATCACGTGGCTATCATGCACTGATCACGTGGCTGATCATGCAATGATCACGTAGCTACCATGTACTGGTCACGTGACTGATCATGCACTGATCACGTAATTGATCATGCACTGATCACGTGGCTGATCATGCACTGATCACGTGACTGATCATGCACTGATCACGTGACTGATCATGCACTGATCACGTGACTATCATGCACTGATCACGTGGCTGATCATGCACTGATCACGTAGCTACCATGCACTGATCACGTGACTGATCATGCACTGATCACGTGATTGATCATGCACTGATCACGTGGCTGATCATGCACTGATCACGTGGCTGATCATGCACTGATCACGTGACTGATCATGCACTGATCACGTGACTGATCATGCACTGATCACGTGGCTATCATGCACTGATCACGTGGCTGATCATGCACTGATCACGTGCCTGATCATGCACTGATCACATGACTGATCATGCACTGATCACGTGACTGATCATGCACTGATCACGTGGCTATCATGCACTATCACGTGGCTGATCATGCAATGATCATGTAGCTACCATGTACTGGTCAGTTGACTGATCATACACTGATCAGGTGACTGATCATGCACTGATCACGTGGCTATCATGCACTGATCACGTGGCTGATCATGCACTGATCACGTGCCTGATCATGCACTGATCACGTGACTGATCATGCACTGATCACGTGGCTATCATGCACTGATCACGTGGCTGATCATGCACTGATCACGTGGCTGATCATGCACTGATCACGTGACTGATCATGCACTGATCACGTGACTATCATGCACTGATCACGTGGCTATCATGCACTGATCACGTGGCTGATCATGCACTGATCACGTAGCTACCATGCACTGGTCACGTGACTGATCATGCACTGATCACGTGACTGATCATGCACTGATCACGTGGCTATCATGCACTGATCACGTGACTGATCATGCACTGATCACGTCTATATCATGCACTGATCACGTGACTGATCATGCACTGATCACGTGGCTGATCATGCACTGATCACGTGACTGATCATGCACTGATCACGTGGCTGATCATGCACTGATCACGTGACTGATCATGCACTGATCACGTGACTGATCATGCACTGATCACGTGACTGATCATGCACTGATCACGTGGCTATCATGCACTGATCACGTGGCTGATCATGCACTGATCACGTAGCTACCATGTACTGTCACGTGACTGATCATGCACTGATCACGTGACTGATCATGCACTGATCACGTGGCTATCATGCACTGATCACGTGGCTGATCATGCACTGATCACGTGACTGATCATGCACTGATCACGTGACTGATCATGCACTGATCACGTGGCTATCATGCACTGATCACGTGGCTGATCATGCACTGATCACGTGGCTGATCATGCACTGATCACGTGACTGATCATGCACTGATCACGTGACTGATCATGCACTGATCACGTGGCTATCATGCACTGATCACGTGGCTGATCATGCACTGATCACGTAGCTATCATGCACTGATCACGTGACTGATCATGCACTGATCACGTGACTGATCATGCACTGATCACGTGGCTATCATGCACTGATCACGTGACTGATCATGCACTGATCACGTCTATATCATGCACTGATCACGTGACTGATCATGCACTGATCACGTGGCTGATCATGCACTGATCACGTGACTGATCATGCACTGATCACGTGGCTGATCATGCACTGATCACGTGACTGATCATGCACTGATCACGTGACTGATCATGCACTGATCACGTGACTGATCATGCACTGATCACGTGGCTATCATGCACTACTCACGTGGCTGATCATGCAATGATCATGTAGCTACCATGTACTGGTCACGTGACTGATCATACACCCATCAGGTGACTGATCATGCACTGATCACGTGGCTATCATGCACTGATCACGTGGCTGATCATGCACTGATCACGTGCCTGATCATGCACTGATCACGTGACTGATCATGCACTGATCACGTGGCTGATCATGCACTGATCACGTGGCTGATCATGCACTGATCACGTGGCTGATCATGCACTGATACCGTGACTGAGCATGGACTGATCACATGACTATCATGTAGTGATCACGTGACTTAATGGCGCTGATCATGTGACTGATCATGCGCTGATCATGTTTGCTATCATACACTGATCATGTGCCTCTGGAGGCAATAAACAAAGAGCTGAGTAGGCACGAATCAAACAGTCAGCAGGCAATAATCATGGAACTCAGCTGTGAGGAATCATGCTGCTCAGCTGGCAATAATCAAGCAGCTGAGCAGGCAGGAATTACGCAGCACAGCTGACAATTGTCAAGCAGATGACAGGCAGGAATCGTGCAGCTCAGCTGGCAATTGTCAAGCAGATGAGCAGACAGTAATCACGCAGCTCAGCAGGCCCAGATCACGTGACTGAGCATGCACTGTTCACGTGGCTGATCATACACTGATCACGTGACTGATCATGCACTGATCACGTGGCTATCATGCACTGATCACGTGGCTGATCATACACTGTTCACGTGTTTGACCATGCACTGATCACGTGGCTGATCATGCACTGCTCACGTAACTGATCATGCACTGATCACGTGGCTGATCATGCACTGATCACGTGGCTATCATGCACTGATCACGTGGCTGATCATGCACTGATCACGTGACTGATCATGCACTGATCACTGGCTATCATGCACTGATCACTGGCTATCATGCACTGATCACGTGGCTGATCATGCACTGATCACGTGACTGATCATGCACTGATCACGTCTATATCATGCACTGATCACGTGACTGATCATGCACTGATCACGTGGATGATCATACGCTGATCATGTGACTGATCATGCACTGATCACGTGGCTATCATGCACTGCTCACGTGGCTGATCATGCAATGATCACGTAGCTACCATGTACTGATCACGTGACTGATCATGCACTGATCACGTGACTGATCATGCACTGATCACGTGGCTATCATGCACTGATCACGTGACTGATCATGCACTGATCACGTGATATCATGCACTGATCACGTGACTGATCATGCACTGATCACGTGGCTGATCATGCACTGATCACGTGACTGATCATGCACTGATCACGTGGCTGATCATGCACTGATCACGTGACTGATCATGCACTGATCACGTGACTGATCATGCACTGATCACGTGACTGATCATGCACTGATCACGTGGCTATCATGCACTGATCACGTGGCTGATCATGCACTGATCACGTAGCTACCATGCACTGTCACGTGACTGATCATGCACTGATCACGTGACTGATCATGCACTGATCACGTGGCTATCATGCACTGATCACGTGGCTGATCATGCACTGATCACGTGACTGATCATGCACTGATCACGTGACTGATCATGCACTGATCACGTGGCTATCATGCACTGATCACGTGGCTGATCATGCACTGATCACGTGGCTGATCATGCACTGATCACGTGACTGATCATGCACTGATCACGTGACTGATCATGCACTGATCACGTGGCTATCATGCACTGATCACGTGGCTGATCATGCACTGATCACGTAGCTACCATGTACTGATCACGTGACTGATCATGCACTGATCACGTGACTGATCATGCACTGATCACGTGGCTATCATGCACTGATCACGTGACTGATCATGCACTGATCACGTCTATATCATGCACTGATCACGTGACTGATCATGCACTGATCACGTGGCTGATCATGCACTGATCACGTGACTGATCATGCACTGATCACGTGGCTGATCATGCACTGATCACGTGACTGATCATGCACTGATCACGTGACTGATCATGCACTGATCACGTGACTGATCATGCACTGATCACGTGGCTATCATGCACTACTCACGTGGCTGATCATGCAATGATCATGTAGCTACCATGTACTGGTCACGTGACTGATCATACACCCATCAGGTGACTGATCATGCACTGATCACGTGGCTATCATGCACTGATCACGTGGCTGATCATGCACTGATCACGTGCCTGATCATGCACTGATCACGTGACTGATCATGCACTGATCACGTGGCTATCATGCACTGATCACGTGGCTGATCATGCACTGATCACGTGGCTGATCATGCACTGATACGTGACTGAGCATGGACTGATCACATGACTATCATGTAGTGATCACGTGACTTAATGGCGCTGATCATGTGACTGATCATGCGCTGATCATGTTTGCTATCATACACTGATCATGTGCCTCTGGAGGCAATAAACAAAGAGCTGAGTAGGCACGAATCAAACAGTCAGCAGGCAATAATCATGGAACTCAGCTGTGAGGAATCATGCTGCTCAGCTGGCAATAATCAAGCAGCTGAGCAGGCAGGAATTACGCAGCACAGCTGACAATTGTCAAGCAGATGACAGGCAGGAATCGTGCAGCTCAGCTGGCAATTGTCAAGCAGATGAGCAGACAGTAATCACGCAGCTCAGCAGGCCCTGATCACGTGACTGAGCATGCACTGTTCACGTGGCTGATCATACACTGATCACGTGACTGATCATGCACTGATCACGTGGCTATCATGCACTGATCACGTGGCTGATCATACACTGATCACGTGACTGATCATGCACTGATCACGTGGCTGATCATGCACTGATCACGTGGCTGATCATGCACTGATCACGTGGCTGATCATGCACTGATCACGTGGCTGATCATGCACTGATCACGTGACTGATCATGCACTGATCACGTGGCTGATCATGCACTGATCACGTGGACTATCATGCACTGATCACGTGGCTGATCATGCACTGATCACGTGACTGATCATGCACTGATCACTGGCTATCATGCACTGATCACTGGCTATCATGCACTGATCACGTGGCTGATCATGCACTGATCACGTGACTGATCATGCACTGATCACGTCTATATCATGCACTGATCACGTGACTGATCATGCACTGATCACGTGATGATCATACACTGATCATGTGACTGATCATGCACTGATCACGTGGCTATCATGCACTGATCACGTGGCTGATCATGCACTGATCACGTGGCTGATCATGCACTGATCACGTGACTGATCATGCACTGATCACGTGGCTGATCATGCACTGATCACGTGACTATCATGCACTGATCACGGACTGATCATGCACTGATCACGTGACTGATCATGCACTGATCACGTGGCTATCATGCACTACTCACGTGGCTGATCATGCAATGATCATGTAGCTACCATGTACTGGTCACGTGACTGATCATACACCCATCAGGTGACTGATCATGCACTGATCACGTGGCTATCATGCACTGATCACGTGGCTGATCATGCACTGATCACGTGCCTGATCATGCACTGATCACGTGACTGATCATGCACTGATCACGTGGCTGATCATGCACTGATCACGTGGCTGATCATGCACTGATCACGTGGCTGATCATGCACTGATACCGTGACTGAGCATGGACTGATCACATGACTATCATGTAGTGATCACGTGACTTAATGGCGCTGATCATGTGACTGATCATGCACTGATCATGTTTGCTATCATACACTGATCATGTGCCTCTGGAGGCAATAAACAAAGAGCTGAGTAGGCACGAATCAAACAGTCAGCAGGCAATAATCATGGAACTCAGGTGTGAGGAATCATGCTGCTCAGCTGGCAATAATCAAGCAGCTGAGCAGGCAGGAATTACGCAGCACAGCTGACAATTGTCAAGCAGATGACAGGCAGGAATCGTGCAGCTCAGCTGGCAATTGTCAAGCAGATGAGCAGACAGTAATCACGCAGCTCAGCAGGCCCAGATCACGTGACTGAGCATGCACTGTTCACGTGGCTGATCATACACTGATCACGTGACTGATCATGCACTGATCACGTGGCTATCATGCACTGATCACGTGGCTGATCATACACTGTTCACGTGTCTGACCATGCACTGATCACGTGGCTGATCATACACTGCTCACGTAACTGATCATGCACTGATCACGTGGCTGATCATGCACTGATCACGTGGCTGATCATGCACTGATCACGTGGCTGATCATGCACTGATCACGTGACTGATCATGCACTGATCACTGGCTATCATGCACTGATCACTGGCTATCATGCACTGATCACGTGGCTGATCATGCACTGATCACGTGACTGATCATGCACTGATCACGTCTATATCATGCACTGATCACGTGACTGATCATGCACTGATCACGTGATGATCATGCACTGATCACGTGACTGATCATGCACTGATCACGTGGCTATCATGCACTGATCACGTGGCTGATCATGCACTGATCACGTGGCTACCATGTACTGATCACGTGACTGATCATGCACTGATCACGTAATTGATCATGCACTGATCACGTGACTTATCATGCACTGATCACGTGACTGATCATGCACTGATCACGTGACTGATCATGCACTGATCACGTGGCTATCATGCACTGCTCACGTGGCTGATCATGCAATGATCACGTAGCTACCATGTACTGGTCACGTGACTGATCATGCACTGATCACGTGACTGATCATGCACTGATCACGTGGCTGATCATGCACTGATCACGTGACTGATCATGCACTGATCACGTGCCTGATCATGCACTGATCACGTGACTGATCATGCACTGATCACGTGGCTATCATGAACTGATCACGTGGCTGATCATGCACTGATCACGTGGCTGATCATGCACTGATACCGTGACTGAGCATGGACTGATCACATGACTATCATGTAGTGATCACGTGACTTAATGGCGCTGATCATGTGACTGATCATGCACTGATCATGTTTGCTATCATACACTGATCATGTGCCTCTGGAGGCAATAAACAAAGAGCTGAGTAGGCACGAATCAAACAGTCAGCAGGCAATAATCATGGAACTCAGCTGTGAGGAATCATGCTGCTCAGCTGGCAATAATCAAGCAGCTGAGCAGGCAGGAATTACGCAGCACAGCTGGCAATTGTCAAGCAGATGACAGGCAGGAATCGTGCAGCTCAGCTGGCAATTGTCAAGCAGATGAGCAGACAGTAATCACGCAGCTCAGCAGGCCCAGATCACGTGACTGAGCATGCACTGTTCACGTGGCTGATCATACACTGATCACGTGATGATCATGCACTGATCACTTGGATATCATGCACTGATCACGTGGCTGATCATACACTGTTCACGTGTCTGACCATGCACTGATCACGTGGCTGATCATACACTGCTCACGTAACTGATCATGCACTGATCACGTGGCTATCATGCACTGATCACGTGGCTGAACATGCACTGTTCACGTGGCTGATCACACACCTGTCACGTGACATATCATGCACTGATCACGTGGCACTCATGCACTGATCACGTGGCTGATCATACTCTGCTCACGTAACTCATCATGCACACATCACGTGGCTATCATGCACTGCTCACGTGGCTCGTCATGGAATGATCACGTAGCTACCATATACTGGTCACGTGACTGATCATGCACAGATCACGTAAATGATCATGCACTGTTCACGTGACTGATCATGTACTGATCACGTGACTGATCATGCACTGATCACGTGGCTATCATGCTCTGCTCACGTGGCTGATCATGCAATGATCACGTAGCAACCATGTACTGGTCACGTGACTGATCATGCACTGATCACGTAATTGATCCTGCACTGATCACGTGGCTCATCATGCACTGATCACGTGGCTGATCACACATGATCACGTGACTGATCATGCACTGATCACGTGGCTCTCATGCACTGATCACGTGGCTATCATGCACTGATCACGTGGATATCATGCACTGATCACGTGGCTGATCACACACGTATCACATGACTGATCATGCACTGATCACGTGGCTATCATGCACTGATCACGTGGCTATCATGCACTGATCACGTGGCTGATCATGCAATGATCACGTAGCTACCATGTACTGGTCACGTGACTGATCATGCACTGATCACGTGACTGATCATGCACTGATCACGTGGCTGATCATGCACTGATCACGTGGCTGATCATGCACTGATCACGTGACTGATCATGCACTGATCACGTGACTGATCATGCACTGATCACGTGGCTGATCATGCACTGATCACGTGGCTATCATGCACTGATCACGTGACTGATCATGCACTGATCACGTGTGATCATGCACTGATCACGTGGCTGATCATGCACTGATCACGTGGCTGATCATGCACTGATCACGTGACTGATCATGCACTGATCACGTGACTGATCATGCACTGATCACGTGGCTATCATGCACTGATCACGTGGCTGATCATGCACTGATCACGTGACTGATCATGCACTGATCACATGACTGATCATGCACTGATCACGTGACTGATCATGCACTGATCACGTGGCTATCATGCACTATCACGTGGCTGATCATGCAATGATCATGTAGCTACCATGTACTGGTCAGTGACTGATCATGCACTGATCACGTGACTGATCATGCACTGATCACGTGGCTATCATGCACTGATCACGTGGCTGATCATGCACTGATCACGTGCCTGATCATGCACTGATCACGTGACTGATCATGCACTGATCACGTGGCTATCATGCACTGATCACGTGGCTGATCATGCACTGATCACGTGGCTGATCATGCACTGATACGTGACTGATCATGCACTGATCACGTGACTATCATGCACTGATCACGTGGCTATCATGCACTGATCACGTGGCTGATCATGCACTGATCATGTAGCTATCATGCACTGATCACGTGACTGATCATGCACTGATCACGTGACTGATCATGCACTGATCACGTGGCTATCATGCACTGATCACGTGACTGATCATGCACTGATCACTATATCATGCACTGATCACGTGACTGATCATGCACTGATCACGTGGCTGATCATGCACTGATCACGTGACTGATCATGCACTGATCACGTGGCTGATCATGCACTGATCACGTGACTGATCATGCACTGATCACGTGACTGATCATGCACTGATCACGTGACTGATCATGCACTGATCACGTGGCTATCATGCACTGATCACGTGGCTGATCATGCACTGATCACGTAGCTACCATGTACTGTCACGTGACTGATCATGCACTGATCACGTGACTGATCATGCACTGATCACGTGGCTATCATGCACTGATCACGTGGCTGATCATGCACTGATCACGTGACTGATCATGCACTGATCACGTGACTGATCATGCACTGATCACGTGGCTATCATGCACTGATCACGTGGCTGATCATGCACTGATCACGTGGCTGATCATGCACTGATCACGTGACTGATCATGCACTGATCACGTGACTGATCATGCACTGATCACGTGGCTATCATGCACTGATCACGTGGCTGATCATGCACTGATCACGTAGCTATCATGCACTGATCACGTGACTGATCATGCACTGATCACGTGACTGATCATGCACTGATCACGTGGCTATCATGCACTGATCACGTGACTGATCATGCACTGATCACGTGATATCATGCACTGATCACGTGACTGATCATGCACTGATCACGTGGCTGATCATGCACTGATCACGTGACTGATCATGCACTGATCACGTGGCTGATCATGCACTGATCACGTGACTGATCATGCACTGATCACGTGACTGATCATGCACTGATCACGTGACTGATCATGCACTGATCACGTGGCTATCATGCACTACTCACGTGGCTGATCATGCAATGATCATGTAGCTACCATGTACTGGTCACGTGACTGATCATACACCCATCAGGTGACTGATCATGCACTGATCACGTGGCTATCATGCACTGATCACGTGGCTGATCATGCACTGATCACGTGCCTGGTCATGCACTGATCACGTGACTGATCATGCACTGATCACGTGGCTGATCATGCACTGATCACGTGGCTGATCATGCACTGATCACGTGGCTGATCATGCACTGATACCGTGACTGAGCATGGACTGATCACATGACTATCATGTAGTGATCACGTGACTTAATGGCGCTGATCATGTGACTGATCATGCGCTGATCATGTTTGCTATCATACACTGATCATGTGCCTCTGGAGGCAATAAACAAAGAGCTGAGTAGGCACGAATCAAACAGTCAGCAGGCAATAATCATGGAACTCAGCTGTGAGGAATCATGCTGCTCAGCTGGCAATAATCAAGCAGCTGAGCAGGCAGGAATTACGCAGCACAGCTGGCAATTGTCAAGCAGATGACAGGCAGGAATCGTGCAGCTCAGCTGGCAATTGTCAAGCAGATGAGCAGACAGTAATCACGCAGCTCAGCAGGCCCAGATCACGTGACTGAGCATGCACTGTTCACGTGGCTGATCATACACTGATCACGTGACTGATCATGCACTGATCACGTGGCTATCATGCACTGATCACGTGGCTGATCATACACTGATCACGTGTCTGATCATGCACTGATCACGTGGCTGATCATGCACTGATCACGTGGCTGATCATGCACTGATCACGTGGCTGATCATGCACTGATCACGTGGCTGATCATGCACTGATCACGTGGCTGATCATGCACTGATCACGTGGCTGATCATGCACTGATCACGTGACTATCATGCACTGATCACGTGGCTGATCATACACTGATCACGTGACTGATCATGCACTGATCACTGGCTATCATGCACTGATCACGTGGCTATCATGCACTGATCACGTGGTGATCATACACTGATCACGTGACTGATCATGCACTGATCACGTCTATATCATGCACTGATCACGTGACTGCATGCACTGATCACGGATGATCATGCACTGATCACGTGACTGATCATGCACTGATCACGTGGCTATCATGCACTGATCACGTGGCTGATCATGCAATGATCACGTAGCTACCATGTACTGGTCACGTGACTGATCATGCACTGATCACGTAATTGATCATGCACTGATCACGTGGCTGATCATGCACTGATCACGTGGCTGATCATGCACTGATCACGTGACTGATCATGCACTGATCACGTGGCTATCATGCACTGATCACGTGGCTGATCATGCACTGATCACGTGGCTATCATGCACTGATCACGTGACTGATCATGCACTGATCACGTGGCTGATCATGCACTGATCACGTGGCTATCATGCACTGATCACGTGGCTGATCATGCACTGATCACGTAGCTATCATGCACTGATCACGTGACTGATCATGCACTGATCACGTGGCTGATCATGCACTGATCACGTGACTGATCATGCACTGATCACGTGACTGATCATGCACTGATCACGTGACTGATCATGCACTGATCACGTGGCTATCATGCACTGATCACGTGGCTGATCATGCACTGATCACGTAGCTACCATGCACTGATCACGTGACTGATCATGCACTGATCACGTGACTGATCATGCACTGATCACGTGGCTATCATGCACTGATCACGTGGCTGATCATGCACTGATCACGTGCTGATCATGCACTGATCACATGACTGATCATGCACTGATCACGTGACTGATCATGCACTGATCACGTGGCTATCATGCACTGATCACGTGGCTGATCATGCACTGATCACGTAGCTACCATGTACTGATCAGTGACTGATCATGCACTGATCACGTGACTGATCATGCACTGATCACGTGGCTATCATGCACTGATCACGTGGCTGATCATGCACTGATCACGTGCCTGATCATGCACTGATCACGTGACTGATCATGCACTGATCACGTGGCTATCATGCACTGATCACGTGGCTGATCATGCACTGATCACGTGGCTGATCATGCACTGATCACGTGACTGATCATGCACTGATCACGTGACTGATCATGCACTGATCACGTGGCTATCATGCACTGATCACGTGGCTGATCATGCACTGATCATGTAGCTACCATGTACTGATCACGTGACTGATCATGCACTGATCACGTGACTGATCATGCACTGATCACGTGGCTATCATGCACTGATCACGTGACTGATCATGCACTGATCACGTGATATCATGCACTGATCACGTGACTGATCATGCACTGATCACGTGGCTGATCATGCACTGATCACGTGACTGATCATGCACTGATCACGTGGCTGATCATGCACTGATCACGTGGCTGATCATGCACTGATCACGTGGCTGATCATGCACTGATCACGTGACTGATCATGCACTGATCACGTGGCTATCATGCACTGATCACGTGGCTGATCATGCACTGATCACGTAGCTACCATGCACTGTCACGTGACTGATCATGCACTGATCACGTGACTGATCATGCACTGATCACGTGGCTATCATGCACTGATCACGTGGCTGATCATGCACTGATCACGTGACTGATCATGCACTGATCACGTGACTGATCATGCACTGATCACGTGGCTATCATGCACTGATCACGTGGCTGATCATGCACTGATCACGTGGCTGATCATGCACTGATCACGTGACTGATCATGCACTGATCACGTGACTGATCATGCACTGATCACGTGGCTATCATGCACTGATCACGTGGCTGATCATGCACTGATCACGTAGCTATCATGCACTGATCACGTGACTGATCATGCACTGATCACGTGACTGATCATGCACTGATCACGTGGCTATCATGCACTGATCACGTGGCTGATCATGCACTGATCACGTCTATCATGCACTGATCACGTGACTGATCATGCACTGATCACGTGGCTGATCATGCACTGATCACGTGACTGATCATGCACTGATCACGTGGCTGATCATGCACTGATCACGTGACTATCATGCACTGATCACGTGACTGATCATGCACTGATCACGTGACTGATCATGCACTGATCACGTGGCTATCATGCACTACTCACGTGGCTGATCATGCAATGATCATGTAGCTACCATGTAGGTCACGTGACTGATCATACACCCATCAGGTGACTGATCATGCACTGATCACGTGGCTATCATGCACTGATCACGTGGCTGATCATGCACTGATCACGTGCCTGGTCATGCACTGATCACGTGACTGATCATGCACTGATCACGTGGCTGATCATGCACTGATCACGTGGCTGATCATGCACTGATCACGTGGCTGATCATGCACTGATACCGTGACTGAGCATGGACTGATCACATGACTATCATGTAGTGATCACGTGACTTAATGGCGCTGATCATGTGACTGATCATGCGCTGATCATGTTTGCTATCATACACTGATCATGTGCCTCTGGAGGCAATAAACAAAGAGCTGAGTAGGCACGAATCAAACAGTCAGCAGGCAATAATCATGGAACTCAGCTGTGAGGAATCATGCTGCTCAGCTGGCAATAATCAAGCAGCTGAGCAGGCAGGAATTACGCAGCACAGCTGGCAATTGTCAAGCAGATGACAGGCAGGAATCGTGCAGCTCAGCTGGCAATTGTCAAGCAGATGAGCAGACAGTAATCACGCAGCTCAGCAGGCCCAGATCACGTGACTGAGCATGCACTGTTCACGTGGCTGATCATACACTGATCACGTGACTGATCATGCACTGATCACGTGGCTATCATGCACTGATCACGTGGCTGATCATACACTGTTCACGTGTCTGATCATGCACTGATCACGTGGCTGATCATGCACTGATCACGTGGCTGATCATGCACTGATCACGTGGCTGATCATGCACTGATCACGTGGCTGATCATGCACTGATCACGTGGCTGATCATGCACTGATCACGTGGCTGATCATGCACTGATCACGTGGACTATCATGCACTGATCACGTGGCTGATCATACACTGATCACGTGACTGATCATGCACTGATCACGTGGCTATCATGCACTGATCACGTGGCTATCATGCACTGATCACGTGGTGATCATGCACTGATCACGTGACTGATCATGCACTGATCACGTGATATCATGCACTGATCACGTGACTGATCATGCACTGATCACGTGGATGATCATGCACTGATCATGTGACTGATCATGCACTGATCACGTGGCTATCATGCACTGATCACGTGGCTGATCATGCACTGATCACGTAGCTCCATGTACTGGTCACGTGACTGATCATGCACTGATCACGTAATTGATCATGCACTGATCACGTGGCTGATCATGCACTGATCACGTGACTGATCATGCACTGATCACGTGACTGATCATGCACTGATCACGTGGCTATCATGCACTGATCACGTGGCTGATCATGCACTGATCACGTGGCTATCATGCACTGATCACGTGACTGATCATGCACTGATCACGTGGCTGATCATGCACTGATCACGTGGCTATCATGCACTGATCACGTGGCTGATCATGCACTGATCACGTGCTATCATGCACTGATCACGTGACTGATCATGCACTGATCACGTGGCTGATCATGCACTGATCACGTGACTGATCATGCACTGATCACGTGACTGATCATGCACTGATCACGTGACTGATCATGCACTGATCACGTGGCTATCATGCACTGATCACGTGGCTGATCATGCACTGATCACGTAGCTATCATGCACTGATCACGTGACTGATCATGCACTGATCACGTGACTGATCATGCACTGATCACGTGGCTATCATGCACTGATCACGTGGCTGATCATGCACTGATCACGTGCCTGATCATGCACTGATCACATGACTGATCATGCACTGATCACGTGACTGATCATGCACTGATCACGTGGCTATCATGCACTGATCACGTGGCTGATCATGCACTGATCACGTAGCTACCATGCACTGATCACGTGACTGATCATGCACTGATCACGTGACTGATCATGCACTGATCACGTGGCTATCATGCACTGATCACGTGGCTGATCATGCACTGATCACGTGCCTGATCATGCACTGATCACGTGACTGATCATGCACTGATCACGTGGCTATCATGCACTGATCACGTGGCTGATCATGCACTGATCACGTGGCTGATCATGCACTGATCACGTGACTGATCATGCACTGATCACGTGACTATCATGCACTGATCACGTGGCTATCATGCACTGATCACGTGGCTGATCATGCACTGATCATGTAGCTATCATGCACTGATCACGTGACTGATCATGCACTGATCACGTGACTGATCATGCACTGATCACGTGGCTATCATGCACTGATCACGTGACTGATCATGCACTGATCACGTGGATATCATGCACTGATCACGTGACTGATCATGCACTGATCACGTGGCTGATCATGCACTGATCACGTGACTGATCATGCACTGATCACGTGGCTGATCATGCACTGATCACGTGACTGATCATGCACTGATCACGTGACTGATCATGCACTGATCACGTGACTGATCATGCACTGATCACGTGGCTATCATGCACTGATCACGTGGCTGATCATGCACTGATCACGTAGCTATCATGCACTGTCACGTGACTGATCATGCACTGATCACGTGACTGATCATGCACTGATCACGTGGCTATCATGCACTGATCACGTGGCTGATCATGCACTGATCACGTGACTGATCATGCACTGATCACGTGACTGATCATGCACTGATCACGTGGCTATCATGCACTGATCACGTGGCTGATCATGCACTGATCACGTGGCTGATCATGCACTGATCACGTGACTGATCATGCACTGATCACGTGACTGATCATGCACTGATCACGTGGCTATCATGCACTGATCACGTGGCTGATCATGCACTGATCACGTAGCTATCATGCACTGATCACGTGACTGATCATGCACTGATCACGTGACTGATCATGCACTGATCACGTGGCTATCATGCACTGATCACGTGACTGATCATGCACTGATCACGTGGATATCATGCACTGATCACGTGACTGATCATGCACTGATCACGTGGCTGATCATGCACTGATCACGTGACTGATCATGCACTGATCACGTGGCTGATCATGCACTGATCACGTGACTATCATGCACTGATCACGTGACTGATCATGCACTGATCACGTGACTGATCATGCACTGATCACGTGGCTATCATGCACTACTCACGTGGCTGATCATGCAATGATCATGTAGCTACCATGTACTGGTCACGTGACTGATCATACACCCATCAGGTGACTGATCATGCACTGATCACGTGGCTATCATGCACTGATCACGTGGCTGATCATGCACTGATCACGTGCCTGATCATGCACTGATCACGTGACTGATCATGCACTGATCACGTGGCTGATCATGCACTGATCACGTGGCTGATCATGCACTGATCACGTGGCTGATCATGCACTGATACCGTGACTGAGCATGGACTGATCACATGACTATCATGTAGTGATCACGTGACTTAATGGCGCTGATCATGTGACTGATCATGCGCTGATCATGTTTGCTATCATACACTGATCATGTGCCTCTGGAGGCAATAAACAAAGAGCTGAGTAGGCACGAATCAAACAGTCAGCAGGCAATAATCATGGAACTCAGGTGTGAGGAATCATGCTGCTCAGCTGGCAATAATCAAGCAGCTGAGCAGGCAGGAATTACGCAGCACAGCTGGCAATTGTCAAGCAGATGACAGGCAGGAATCGTGCAGCTCAGCTGGCAATTGTCAAGCAGATGAGCAGACAGTAATCACGCAGCTCAGCAGGCCCAGATCACGTGACTGAGCATGCACTGTTCACGTGGCTGATCATACACTGATCACGTGACTGATCATGCACTGATCACGTGGCTATCATGCACTGATCACGTGGCTGATCATACACTGTTCACGTGTCTGATCATGCACTGATCACGTGGCTGATCATGCACTGATCACGTGGCTGATCATGCACTGATCACGTGGCTGATCATGCACTGATCACGTGGCTGATCATGCACTGATCACGTGGCTGATCATGCACTGATCACGTGGCTGATCATGCACTGATCACGTTGACTATCATGCACTGATCACGTGGCTGATCATGCACTGATCACGTGACTGATCATGCACTGATCACTGGCTATCATGCACTCATCACTGTATCATGCACTGATCACGTGGTGATCATGCACTGATCACGTGACTGATCATGCACTGATCACGTGATATCATGCACTGATCACGTGACTGATCATGCACTGATCACGTGATGATCATACTGATCACGTGACTGATCATGCACTGATCACGTGGCTATCATGCACTGATCACGTGGCTGATCATGCACTGATCACGTAGCTACCATGTACTGGTCACGTGACTGATCATGCACTGATCACGTAATTGATCATGCACTGATCACGTGGCTGATCATGCACTGATCACGTGGCTGATCATGCACTGATCACGTGACTGATCATGCACTGATCACGTGGCTATCATGCACTGATCACGTGGCTGATCATGCACTGATCACGTGGCTACCATGCACTGATCACGTGACTGATCATGCACTGATCACGTGGCTGATCATGCACTGATCACGTGGCTATCATGCACTGATCACGTGGCTGATCATGCACTGATCACGTGCTGATCATGCACTGATCATGACTGATCATGCACTGATCACGTAATTGATCATGCACTGATCACGTGACTGATCATGCACTGATCACGTGACTGATCATGCACTGATCACGTGACTGATCATGCACTGATCACGTGGCTATCATGCACTACTCACGTGGCTGATCATGCAATGATCATGTAGCTACCATGTACTGGTCACGTGACTGATCATACACCCATCAGGTGACTGATCATGCACTGATCACGTGGCTATCATGCACTGATCACGTGGCTGATCATGCACTGATCACGTGCCTGATCATGCACTGATCACGTGACTGATCATGCACTGATCACGTGGATGATCATGCACTGATCACGTGGCTGATCATGCACTGATCACGTGGCTGATCATGCACTGATACCGTGACTGAGCATGGACTGATCACATGACTATCATGTAGTGATCACGTGACTTAATGGCGCTGATCATGTGACTGATCATGCGCTGATCATGTTTGCTATCATACACTGATCATGTGCCTCTGGAGGCAATAAACAAAGAGCTGAGTAGGCACGAATCAAACAGTCAGCAGGCAATAATCATGGAACTCAGGTGTGAGGAATCATGCTGCTCAGCTGGCAATAATCAAGCAGCTGAGCAGGCAGGAATTACGCAGCACAGCTGGCAATTGTCAAGCAGATGACAGGCAGGAATCGTGCAGCTCAGCTGGCAATTGTCAAGCAGATGAGCAGACAGTAATCACGCAGCTCAGCAGGCCCAGATCACGTGACTGAGCATGCACTGTTCACTTGGCTGATCAAACACTGATCACGTGACTGATAATGCACTTATCAAGTGGCTATCATGCACTGATCACGTGGCTGATCATACACTGTTCACGTGTCTGACCATGCACTGATCACGTGGCTGATCATACACTGATCACGTGGCTGATCATGCACTGATCACGTGGCTGATCATGCACTGATCACGTCTATATCATGCACTGATCACGTGACTGATCATGCACTGATCACGTGGATGATCATGCACTGATCACGTGACTGATCATGCACTGATCACGTGGCTGATCATGCACTGATACCGTGACTGAGCATGGACTGATCACATGACTATCATGCACTGATCACGTGACTTAATGGCGCTGATCATGTGACTGATCATGCACTGATCATGTTTGCTATCATACACTGATCATGTGCCTCTGGAGGCAATAAACAAAGAGCTGAGTAGGCACGAATCAAACAGTCAGCAGGCAATAATCATGGAACTCAGGTGTGAGGAATCATGCTGCTCAGCTGGCAATAATCAAGCAGCTGAGCAGGCAGGAATTACGCAGCACAGCTGACAATTGTCAAGCAGATGACAGGCAGGAATCGTGCAGCTCAGCTGGCAATTGTCAAGCAGATGAGCAGACAGTAATCACGCAGCTCAGCAGGCCCTGATCACGTGACTGAGCATGCACTGATCACGTGGCTGATCATACACTGATCACGTGACTGATCATGCACTGATCACGTGGCTATCATGCACTGATCACGTGGCTGATCATGCACTGATCACGTGTCTGATCATGCACTGATCACGTGGCTGATCATGCACTGATCACGTAACTGATCATGCACTGATCACGTGGCTGATCATGCACTGATCACGTGGCTATCATGCACTGATCACGTGGCTGATCATGCACTGATCACGTGACTGATCATGCACTGATCACTGGCTATCATGCACTGATCACTGGCTATCATGCACTGATCACGTGGCTGATCATGCACTGATCACGTGACTGATCATGCACTGATCACGTGGCTATCATGCACTGATCACGTGACTGATCATGCACTGATCACGTGGATGATCATGCACTGATCATGTGACTGATCATGCACTGATCACGTGGCTATCATGCACTGATCACGTGGCTGATCATGCACTGATCACGTAGCTATCATGCACTGATCACGTGACTGATCATGCACTGATCACGTGGCTGATCATGCACTGATCACGTGACTATCATGCACTGATCACGTGACTGATCATGCACTGATCACGTGACTGATCATGCACTGATCACGTGGCTATCATGCACTACTCACGTGGCTGATCATGCAATGATCATGTAGCTACCATGTACTGGTCACGTGACTGATCATACACCCATCAGGTGACTGATCATGCACTGATCACGTGGCTATCATGCACTGATCACGTGGCTGATCATGCACTGATCACGTGCCTGATCATGCACTGATCACGTGACTGATCATGCACTGATCACGTGGCTGATCATGCACTGATCACGTGGCTGATCATGCACTGATCACGTGGCTGATCATGCACTGATACCGTGACTGAGCATGGACTGATCACATGACTATCATGTAGTGATCACGTGACTTAATGGCGCTGATCATGTGACTGATCATGCGCTGATCATGTTTGCTATCATACACTGATCATGTGCCTCTGGAGGCAATAAACAAAGAGCTGAGTAGGCACGAATCAAACAGTCAGCAGGCAATAATCATGGAACTCAGGTGTGAGGAATCATGCTGCTCAGCTGGCAATAATCAAGCAGCTGAGCAGGCAGGAATTACGCAGCACAGCTGGCAATTGTCAAGCAGATGACAGGCAGGAATCGTGCAGCTCAGCTGGCAATTGTCAAGCAGATGAGCAGACAGTAATCACGCAGCTCAGCAGGCCCAGATCACGTGACTGAGCATGCACTGTTCACGTGGCTGATCATACACTGATCACGTGACTGATCATGCACTGATCACGTGGCTATCATGCACTGATCACGTGGCTGATCATACACTGTTCACGTGTCTGACCATGCACTGATCACGTGGCTGATCATGCACTGCTCACGTAACTGATCATGCACTGATCACGTGGCTGATCATGCACTGATCACGTAGCAACCATGCACTGATCACGTGACTGATCATGCACTGATCACGTGACTGATCATGCACTGATCACGTGGCTGATCATGCACTGATCACGTGGCTGATCATACACTGATCACGTGACTGATCATGCACTGATCACGTGGCTATCATGCACTGATCACGTGGCTATCATGCACTGATCACGTGGCTGATCATGCACTATCACGTGACTGATCATGCACTGATCACGTGGCTGATCATGCACTGATCACGTGGCTGATCATGCACTGATCACGTGGCTGATCATGCACTGATCACGTAGCTATCATGCACTGTCACGTGACTGATCATGCACTGATCACGTAATTGATCATGCACTGATCACGTGACTGATCATGCACTGATCACGTGACTGATCATGCACTGATCACGTGACTGATCATGCACTGATCACGTGGCTATCATGCACTGATCACGTGGCTGATCATGCACTGATCACGTAGCGACCATGCACTGATCACGTGACTGATCATGCACTGATCACGTAATTGATCATGCACTGATCACGTGGCTGATCATGCACTGATCACGTGGCTGATCATGCACTGATCACGTGACTGATCATGCACTGATCACGTGACTGATCATGCACTGATCACGTGGCTATCATGCACTGATCACGTGGCTGATCATGCACTGATCACGTGCTGATCATGCACTGATCACGTGACTGATCATGCACTGATCACGTGACTGATCATGCACTGATCACGTGGCTATCATGCACTGATCACGTGGCTGATCATGCACTGATCACGTAGCTATCATGCACTGGTCACGTGACTGATCATGCACTGATCACGTGACTGATCATGCACTGATCACGTGGCTATCATGCACTGATCACGTGGCTGATCATGCACTGATCACGTGACTGATCATGCACTGATCACGTGACTGATCATGCACTGATCACGTGGCTATCATGCACTGATCACGTGGCTGATCATGCACTGATCACGTGGCTGATCATGCACTGATCACGTGACTGATCATGCACTGATCACGTGACTGATCATGCACTGATCACGTGGCTATCATGCACTGATCACGTGGCTGATCATGCAATGATCACGTAGCTACCATGTACTGGTCACGTGACTGATCATGCACTGATCACGTGACTGATCATGCACTGATCACGTGGCTATCATGCACTGATCACGTGACTGATCATGCACTGATCACGTCTATATCATGCACTGATCACGTGACTGATCATGCACTGATCACGTGGCTGATCATGCACTGATCACGTGACTGATCATGCACTGATCACGTGGCTGATCATGCACTGATCACGTGACTGATCATGCACTGATCACGTGACTGATCATGCACTGATCACGTGACTGATCATGCACTGATCACGTGGCTATCATGCACTACTCACGTGGCTGATCATGCAATGATCATGTAGCTACCATGTACAGGTCACGTGACTGATCATACACCCATCAGGTGACTGATCATGCACTGATCACGTGGCTATCATGCACTGATCACGTGGCTGATCATGCACTGATCACGTGCCTGGTCATGCACTGATCACGTGACTGATCATGCACTGATCACGTGGCTGATCATGCACTGATCACGTGGCTGATCATGCACTGATCACGTGGCTGATCATGCACTGATACCGTGACTGAGCATGGACTGATCACATGACTATCATGTAGTGATCACGTGACTTAATGGCGCTGATCATGTGACTGATCATGCGCTGATCATGTTTGCTATCATACACTGATCATGTGCCTCTGGAGGCAATAAACAAAGAGCTGAGTAGGCACGAATCAAACAGTCAGCAGGCAATAATCATGGAACTCAGCTGTGAGGAATCATGCTGCTCAGCTGGCAATAATCAAGCAGCTGAGCAGGCAGGAATTACGCAGCACAGCTGGCAATTGTCAAGCAGATGACAGGCAGGAATCGTGCAGCTCAGCTGGCAATTGTCAAGCAGATGAGCAGACAGTAATCACGCAGCTCAGCAGGCCCAGATCACGTGACTGAGCATGCACTGTTCACGTGGCTGATCATACACTGATCACGTGACTGATCATGCACTGATCACGTGGCTATCATGCACTGATCACGTGGCTGATCATACACTGATCACGTGACTGATCATGCACTGATCACGTGGCTGATCATGCACTGATCACGTGGCTGATCATGCACTGATCACGTGGCTGATCATGCACTGATCACGTGGCTGATCATGCACTGATCACGTGACTGATCATGCACTGATCACGTGGCTGATCATGCACTGATCACGTGGCTATCATGCACTGATCACGTGGCTGATCATGCACTGATCACGTGACTGATCATGCACTGATCACTGGCTATCATGCACTGATCACTGGCTATCATGCACTGATCACGTGGCTGATCATGCACTGATCACGTGACTGATCATGCACTGATCACGTCTATATCATGCACTGATCACGTGACTGATCATGCACTGATCACGTGGATGATCATGCACTGATCACGTGACTGATCATGCACTGATCACGTGGCTGATCATGCACTGATCACGTGGCTATCATGCACTGATCACGTGACTGATCATGCACTGATCACGTGGCTGATCATGCACTGATCACGTGACTGATCATGCACTGATCACGTGACTGATCATGCACTGATCACGTGACTGATCATGCACTGATCACGTGGCTATCATGCACTACTCACGTGGCTGATCATGCAATGATCATGTAGCTACCATGTACAGGTCACGTGACTGATCATACACCCATCAGGTGACTGATCATGCACTGATCACGTGGCTATCATGCACTGATCACGTGGCTGATCATGCACTGATCACGTGCCTGATCATGCACTGATCACGTGACTGATCATGCACTGATCACGTGGCTGATCATGCACTGATCACGTGGCTGATCATGCACTGATCACGTGGCTGATCATGCACTGATACCGTGACTGAGCATGGACTGATCACATGACTATCATGTAGTGATCACGTGACTTAATGGCGCTGATCATGTGACTGATCATGCGCTGATCATGTTTGCTATCATACACTGATCATGTGCCTCTGGAGGCAATAAACAAAGAGCTGAGTAGGCACGAATCAAACAGTCAGCAGGCAATAATCATGGAACTCAGCTGTGAGGAATCATGCTGCTCAGCTGGCAATAATCAAGCAGCTGAGCAGGCAGGAATTCGCAGCACAGCTGGCAATTGTCAAGCAGATGACAGGCAGGAATCGTGCAGCTCAGCTGGCAATTGTCAAGCAGATGAGCAGACAGTAATCACGCAGCTCAGCAGGCCCAGATCACGTGACTGAGCATGCACTGTTCACGTGGCTGATCATACACTGATCACGTGACTGATCATGCACTGATCACGTGGCTATCATGCACTGATCACGTGGCTGATCATACACTGTTCACGTGTCTGACCATGCACTGATCACGTGGCTGATCATACACTGATCACGTGACTGATCATGCACTGATCACGTGGCTGATCATGCACTGATCACGTGGCTGATCATGCACTGATCACGTGGCTGATCATGCACTGATCACGTGGCTGATCATGCACTGATCACGTGACTGATCATGCACTGATCACGTGGCTATCATGCACTGATCACGTGGCTATCATGCACTGATCACGTGACTGATCATGCACTGATCACGTGGCTATCATGCACTGATCACGTGACTGATCATGCACTGATCACGTGGCTGATCATGCACTGATCACGTGACTGATCATGCACTGATCACGTGGCTGATCATGCACTGATCACGTGACTGATCATGCACTGATCACGTGGCTGATCATGCACTGATCACGTGGCTATCATGCACTGATCACGTGGCTGATCATGCACTGATCACGTGACTGATCATGCACTGATCACGTGGCTATCATGCACTGATCACTGGCTATCATGCACTGATCACGTGGCTGATCATGCACTGATCACGTGACTGATCATGCACTGATCACGTGATATCATGCACTGATCACGTGACTGATCATGCACTGATCACGTGGCTGATCATGCACTGATCATGTGAAGATCATGCACTGATCACGTGGCTATCATGCACTGATCACGTGGCTGATCATGCACTGATCACGTGGCTATCATGCACTGATCACGTGACTGATCATGCACTGATCACGTGGCTGATCATGCACTGATCACGTGACTGATCATGCACTGATCACGTGACTGATCATGCACTGATCACGTGACTGATCATGCACTGATCACGTGGCTATCATGCACTGCTCACGTGGCTGATCATGCAATGATCACGTAGCTACCATGTACTGGTCACGTGACTGATCATGCACTGATCACGTGACTGATCATGCACTGATCACGTGGCTGATCATGCACTGATCACGTGGCTGATCATGCACTGATCACGTGACTGATCATGCACTGATCACGTGACTGATCATGCACTGATCACGTGACTGATCATGCACTGATCACGTGCCTGATCATGCACTGATCACGTGACTGATCATGCACTGATCACGTGGCTATCATGCACTGATCACGTGGCTGATCATGCACTGATCACGTGGCTGATCATGCACTGATACCGTGACTGAGCATGGACTGATCACATGACTATCATGTAGTGATCACGTGACTTAATGGCGCTGATCATGTGACTGATCATGCACTGATCATGTTTGCTATCATACACTGATCATGTGCCTCTGGAGGCAATAAACAAAGAGCTGAGTAGGCACGAATCAAACAGTCAGCAGGCAATAATCATGGAACTCAGCTGTGAGGAATCATGCTGCTCAGCTGGCAATAATCAAGCAGCTGAGCAGGCAGGAATTACGCAGCACAGCTGGCAATTGTCAAGCAGATGACAGGCAGGAATCGTGCAGCTCAGCTGGCAATTGTCAAGCAGATGAGCAGACAGTAATCACGCAGCTCAGCAGGCCCTGATCACGTGACTGAGCATGCACTGTTCACGTGGCTGATCATACACTGATCACGTGATGATCATGCACTGATCACTTGGATATCATGCACTGATCACGTGGCTGATCATACACTGTTCACGTGTCTGACCATGCACTGATCACGTGGCTGATCATACACTGCTCACGTAACTGATCATGCACTGATCACGTGGCTATCATGCACTGATCACGTGGCTGAACATGCACTGTTCACGTGGCTGATCACACACCTGTCACGTGACATATCATGCACTGATCACGTGGCACTCATGCACTGATCACGTGGCTGATCATACTCTGCTCACGTAACTCATCATGCACACATCACGTGGCTATCATGCACTGCTCACGTGGCTCGTCATGGAATGATCACGTAGCTACCATATACTGGTCACGTGACTGATCATGCACAGATCACGTAAATGATCATGCACTGTTCACGTGACTGATCATGTACTGATCACGTGACTGATCATGCACTGATCACGTGGCTATCATGCTCTGCTCACGTGGCTGATCATGCAACGATCACGTAGCAACCATGTACTGGTCACGTGACTGATCATGCACTGATCACGTAATTGATCCTGCACTGATCACGTGGCTCATCATGCACTGATCACGTGGCTGATCACACATGTATCACGTGACTGATCATGCACTGATCACGTGGCTCTCATGCACTGATCACGTGGCTATCATGCACTGATCACGTGGCTGATCATGCACTGATCACGTGACTGATCATGCACTGATCACGTGGCTGATCATGCACTGATCACGTGGCTATCATGCACTGATCACGTGGCTGATCATGCAATGATCACGTAGCTATCATGCACTGATCACGTGACTGATCATGCACTGATCACGTGACTGATCATGCACTGATCACGTGGCTGATCATGCACTGATCACGTGGCTGATCATGCACTGATCACGTGACTGATCATGCACTGATCACGTGGCTATCATGCACTGATCACGTGGCTGATCATGCACTGATCACGTGGCTATCATGCACTGATCACGTGACTGATCATGCACTGATCACGTGATTGATCATGCACTGATCACGTGGCTGATCATGCACTGATCACGTGGCTGATCATGCACTGATCACGTGACTGATCATGCACTGATCACGTGACTGATCATGCACTGATCACGTGGCTATCATGCACTGATCACGTGGCTGATCATGCACTGATCACGTGCCTGATCATGCACTGATCACATGACTGATCATGCACTGATCACGTGACTGATCATGCACTGATCACGTGGCTATCATGCACTATCACGTGGCTGATCATGCAATGATCACGTAGCTACCATGTACTGATCAGTGACTGATCATGCACTGATCACGTGACTGATCATGCACTGATCACGTGGCTATCATGCACTGATCACGTGGCTGATCATGCACTGATCACGTGCCTGATCATGCACTGATCACGTGACTGATCATGCACTGATCACGTGGCTATCATGCACTGATCACGTGGCTGATCATGCACTGATCACGTGGCTGATCATGCACTGATCACGTGACTGATCATGCACTGATCACGTGACTGATCATGCACTGATCACGTGGCTATCATGCACTGATCACGTGGCTGATCATGCACTGATCATGTAGCTATCATGCACTGATCACGTGACTGATCATGCACTGATCACGTGACTGATCATGCACTGATCACGTGGCTATCATGCACTGATCACGTGACTGATCATGCACTGATCACGTCTATATCATGCACTGATCACGTGACTGATCATGCACTGATCACGTGGCTGATCATGCACTGATCACGTGACTGATCATGCACTGATCACGTGGCTGATCATGCACTGATCACGTGACTGATCATGCACTGATCACGTGACTGATCATGCACTGATCACGTGACTGATCATGCACTGATCACGTGGCTATCATGCACTGATCACGTGGCTGATCATGCACTGATCACGTAGCTACCATGCACTGGTCACGTGACTGATCATGCACTGATCACGTGACTGATCATGCACTGATCACGTGGCTATCATGCACTGATCACGTGGCTGATCATGCACTGATCACGTGCATGCACTGATCACGTGACTGATCATGCACTGATCACGTGGCTATCATGCACTGATCACGTGGCTGATCATGCACTGATCACGTGGCTGATCATGCACTGATCACGTGGCTGATCATGCACTGATCACGTGGCTGATCATGCACTATCACGTGACTGATCATGCACTGATCACGTGGCTATCATGCACTGATCACGTGGCTATCATGCACTGATCACGTGGCTGATCATGCACTGATCACGTGCTATCATGCACTGATCACGTGACTGATCATGCACTGATCACGTGGCTGATCATGCACTGATCACGTGGCTGATCATGCACTGATCACGTGACTGATCATGCACTGATCACGTGACTGATCATGCACTGATCACGTGGCTATCATGCACTGATCACGTGGCTGATCATGCACTGATCACTACCATGCACTGATCACGTGACTGATCATGCACTGATCACGTGACTGATCATGCACTGATCACGTGGCTGATCATGCACTGATCACGTGGCTGATCATGCACTGATCACGTGACTGATCATGCACTGATCACGTGACTGATCATGCACTGATCACGTGGCTATCATGCACTGATCACGTGGCTGATCATGCACTGATCACGTGGCTATCATGCACTGATCACGTGACTGATCATGCACTGATCACGTGATGATCATGCACTGATCACGTGGCTATCATGCACTGATCACGTGGCTGATCATGCACTGATCACGTGGCTGATCATGCACTGATCACGTGACTGATCATGCACTGATCACGTGGCTATCATGCACTGATCACGTGGCTGATCATGCACTGATCACGTGGCTGATCATGCACTGATCACGTGACTGATCATGCACTGATCACGTGACTATCATGCACTGATCACGTGGCTATCATGCACTGATCACGTGGCTGATCATGCACTGATCACGTAGCTATCATGTACTGATCACGTGACTGATCATGCACTGATCACGTGACTGATCATGCACTGATCACGTGGCTATCATGCACTGATCACGTGACTGATCATGCACTGATCACGTGGCTATCATGCACTGATCACGTGACTGATCATGCACTGATCACGTGATATCATGCACTGATCACGTGACTGATCATGCACTGATCACGTGGCTGATCATGCACTGATCACGTGACTGATCATGCACTGATCACGTGGCTGATCATGCACTGATCACGTGACTGATCATGCACTGATCACGTGACTGATCATGCACTGATCACGTGACTGATCATGCACTGATCACGTGGCTATCATGCACTGATCACGTGGCTGATCATGCACTGATCACGTGGCTACCATGCACTGATCACGTGACTGATCATGCACTGATCACGTGACTGATCATGCACTGATCACGTGGCTATCATGCACTGATCACGTGGCTGATCATGCACTGATCACGTGACTGATCATGCACTGATCACGTGACTGATCATGCACTGATCACGTGGCTATCATGCACTGATCACGTGGCTGATCATGCACTGATCACGTGGCTGATCATGCACTGATCACGTGGCTATCATGCACTGATCACGTGGCTGATCATGCACTGATCACGTGACTGATCATGCACTGATCACTGGCTATCATGCACTGATCACTGGCTATCATGCACTGATCACGTGGCTGATCATGCACTGATCACGTGACTGATCATGCACTGATCACGTGATATCATGCACTGATCACGTGACTGATCATGCACTGATCACGGGCTGATCATGCACTGATCACGTGACTGATCATGCACTGATCACGTGGCTATCATGCACTGATCACGTGGCTGATCATGCACTGATCACGTGCTGATCATGCACTGATCACGTGGCTGATCATGCACTGATCACGTGGCTGATCATGCACTGATCACGTGACTATCATGCACTGATCACGTGACTGATCATGCACTGATCACGTGACTGATCATGCACTGATCACGTGGCTATCATGCACTACTCACGTGGCTGATCATGCAATGATCATGTAGCTACCATGTACAGGTCACGTGACTGATCATACACCCATCAGGTGACTGATCATGCACTGATCACGTGGCTATCATGCACTGATCACGTGGCTGATCATGCACTGATCACGTGCCTATCATGCACTGATCACGTGACTGATCATGCACTGATCACGTGGCTGATCATGCACTGATCACGTGACTGATCATGCACTGATCACGTGGCTGATCATGCACTGATACCGTGACTGAGCATGGACTGATCACATGACTATCATGTAGTGATCACGTGACTTAATGGCGCTGATCATGTGACTGATCATGCGCTGATCATGTTTGCTATCATACACTGATCATGTGCCTCTGGAGGCAATAAACAAAGAGCTGAGTAGGCACGAATCAAACAGTCAGCAGGCAATAATCATGGAACTCAGGTGTGAGGAATCATGCTGCTCAGCTGGCAATAATCAAGCAGCTGAGCAGGCAGGAATTACGCAGCACAGCTGGCAATTGTCAAGCAGATGACAGGCAGGAATCGTGCAGCTCAGCTGGCAATTGTCAAGCAGATGAGCAGACAGTAATCACGCAGCTCAGCAGGCCCAGATCACGTGACTGAGCATGCACTGTTCACGTGGCTGATCATACACTGATCACGTGACTGATCATGCACTGATCACGTGGATATCATGCACTGATCACGTGGCTGATCATACACTGTTCACGTGTCTGATCATGCACTGATCACGTGGCTGATCATGCACTGCTCACGTGGCTGATCATGCACTGATCACGTGGCTATCATGCACTGATCACGTGGCTGATCATGCACTGATCACGTGGCTGATCATGCACTGATCACGTGACTGATCATGCACTGATCACGTGACTGATCATGCACTGATCACGTGGCTATCATGCACTGCTCACGTGGCTGATCATGCACGATCACGTAGCTACCATGCTGGTCACGTGACTGATCATGCACTGATCACGTAATTGATCATGCACTGATCACGTGGCTGATCATGCACTGATCACGTGGCTGATCATGCACTGATCACGTGACTGATCATGCACTGATCACGTGGCTGATCATGCACTGATCACGTGGCTGATCATGCACTGATCACGTGGCTGATCATGCACTGATCACGTGACTGATCATGCACTGATCACGTGGCTGATCATGCACTGATCACGTGGCTATCATGCACTGATCACGTGGCTGATCATGCACTGATCACGTGGCTATCATGCACTGATCACGTGACTGATCATGCACTGATCACGTGGCTGATCATGCACTGATCACGTGACTGATCATGCACTGATCACGTGGCTGATCATGCACTGATCACGTGACTGATCATGCACTGATCACGTGGCTATCATGCACTGATCACGTGGCTGATCATGCAATGATCACGTAGCTACCATGTACTGGTCACGTGACTGATCATGCACTGATCACGTGACTGATCATGCACTGATCACGTGGCTGATCATGCACTGATCACGTGGCTGATCATGCACTGATCACGTGACTGATCATGCACTGATCACGTGACTGATCATGCACTGATCACGTGGCTATCATGCACTGATCACGTGGCTGATCATGCACTGATCACGTGACTGATCATGCACTGATCACGTGACTGATCATGCACTGATCACGTGACTGATCATGCACTGATCACGTGGCTATCATGCACTGATCACGTGGCTGATCATGCACTGATCACGTAGCTACCATGCACTGATCAGTGACTGATCATGCACTGATCACGTGACTGATCATGCACTGATCACGTGGCTATCATGCACTGATCACGTGGCTGATCATGCACTGATCACGTGCCTGATCATGCACTGATCACGTGACTGATCATGCACTGATCACGTGGCTATCATGCACTGATCACGTGGCTGATCATGCACTGATCACGTGGCTGATCATGCACTGATCACGTGACTGATCATGCACTGATCACGTGACTATCATGCACTGATCACGTGGCTATCATGCACTGATCACGTGGCTGATCATGCACTGATCACGTAGCTATCATGCACTGATCACGTGACTGATCATGCACTGATCACGTGACTGATCATGCACTGATCACGTGGCTGATCATGCACTGATCACGTGACTGATCATGCACTGATCACGTGATATCATGCACTGATCACGTGACTGATCATGCACTGATCACGTGGCTGATCATGCACTGATCACGTGACTGATCATGCACTGATCACGTGGCTGATCATGCACTGATCACGTGACTGATCATGCACTGATCACGTGACTGATCATGCACTGATCACGTGACTGATCATGCACTGATCACGTGGCTATCATGCACTGATCACGTGGCTGATCATGCACTGATCACGTGGCTATCATGCACTGATCACGTGACTGATCATGCACTGATCACGTGACTGATCATGCACTGATCACGTGGCTATCATGCACTGATCACGTGGCTGATCATGCACTGATCACGTGGCTGATCATGCACTGATCACGTGACTGATCATGCACTGATCACGTGGCTGATCATGCACTGATCACGTGGCTGATCATGCACTGATCACGTGGCTGATCATGCACTGATCACGTGGCTGATCATGCACTGATCACGTGGCTGATCATGCACTGATCACGTGACTGATCATGCACTGATCACGTGGCTGATCATGCACTGATCACGTGGCTATCATGCACTGATCACGTGGCTGATCATGCACTGATCACGTGGCTATCATGCACTGATCACGTGACTGATCATGCACTGATCACGTGGCTGATCATGCACTGATCACGTGGCTGATCATGCACTGATCACGTGACTGATCATGCACTGATCACGTGACTGATCATGCACTGATCACGTGGCTATCATGCACTGATCACGTGGCTGATCATGCACTGATCACGTGGCTATCATGCACTGATCACGTGACTGATCATGCACTGATCACGTGACTGATCATGCACTGATCACGTGGCTGATCATGCACTGATCACGTGGCTGATCATGCACTGATCACGTGACTGATCATGCACTGATCACGTGACTGATCATGCACTGATCACGTGGCTATCATGCACTGATCACGTGGCTGATCATGCACTGATCACGTAGCTATCATGCACTGGTCACGTGACTGATCATGCACTGATCACGTGACTGATCATGCACTGATCACGTGGCTATCATGCACTGATCACGTGGCTGATCATGCACTGATCACGTGACTGATCATGCACTGATCACGTGACTGATCATGCACTGATCACGTGGCTATCATGCACTGATCACGTGGCTGATCATGCACTGATCACGTGGCTGATCATGCACTGATCACGTGACTGATCATGCACTGATCACGTGACTATCATGCACTGATCACGTGGCTATCATGCACTGATCACGTGGCTGATCATGCACTGATCACGTAGCTATCATGCACTGATCACGTGACTGATCATGCACTGATCACGTGACTGATCATGCACTGATCACGTGGCTATCATGCACTGATCACGTGACTGATCATGCACTGATCACGTGGCTATCATGCACTGATCACGTGACTGATCATGCACTGATCACGTGATATCATGCACTGATCACGTGACTGATCATGCACTGATCACGTGGCTGATCATGCACTGATCACGTGACTGATCATGCACTGATCACGTGGCTGATCATGCACTGATCACGTGACTGATCATGCACTGATCACGTGGCTGATCATGCACTGATCACGTGACTGATCATGCACTGATCACGTGGCTATCATGCACTGATCACGTGGCTGATCATGCACTGATCACGTGGCTACCATGCACTGATCACGTGACTGATCATGCACTGATCACGTGACTGATCATGCACTGATCACGTGGCTATCATGCACTGATCACGTGGCTGATCATGCACTGATCACGTGACTGATCATGCACTGATCACGTGACTGATCATGCACTGATCACGTGGCTATCATGCACTGATCACGTGGCTGATCATGCACTGATCACGTGGCTGATCATGCACTGATCACGTGGCTATCATGCACTGATCACGTGGCTGATCATGCACTGATCACGTGACTGATCATGCACTGATCACTGGCTATCATGCACTGATCACGTGGCTGATCATGCACTGATCACGTGGCTGATCATGCACTGATCACGTGACTGATCATGCACTGATCACGTGACTATCATGCACTGATCACGTGACTGATCATGCACTGATCACGTGATGATCATGCACTGATCACGTGACTGATCATGCACTGATCACGTGGCTATCATGCACTGATCACGTGGCTGATCATGCACTGATCACGTGGCTGATCATGCACTGATCACGTGACTGATCATGCACTGATCACGTGGCTGATCATGCACTGATCACGTGACTGATCATGCACTGATCACGTGACTGATCATGCACTGATCACGTGACTGATCATGCACTGATCACGTGGCTATCATGCACTACTCACGTGGCTGATCATGCAATGATCATGTAGCTACCATGTACTGGTCACGTGACTGATCATACACCCATCAGGTGACTGATCATGCACTGATCACGTGGCTATCATGCACTGATCACGTGGCTGATCATGCACTGATCACGTGCCTGATCATGCACTGATCACGTGACTGATCATGCACTGATCACGTGGCTGATCATGCACTGATCACGTGGCTGATCATGCACTGATCACGTGGCTGATCATGCACTGATACCGTGACTGAGCATGGACTGATCACATGACTATCATGTAGTGATCACGTGACTTAATGGCGCTGATCATGTGACTGATCATGCACTGATCATGTTTGCTATCATACACTGATCATGTGCCTCTGGAGGCAATAAACAAAGAGCTGAGTAGGCACGAATCAAACAGTCAGCAGGCAATAATCATGGAACTCAGCTGTGAGGAATCATGCTGCTCAGCTGGCAATAATCAAGCAGCTGAGCAGGCAGGAATTACGCAGCACAGCTGGCAATTGTCAAGCAGATGACAGGCAGGAATCGTGCAGCTCAGCTGGCAATTGTCAAGCAGATGAGCAGACAGTAATCACGCAGCTCAGCAGGCCCAGATCACGTGACTGAGCATGCACTGTTCACGTGGCTGATCATACACTGATCACGTGACTGATCATGCACTGATCACGTGGCTATCATGCACTGATCACGTGGCTGATCATACACTGATCACGTGACTGATCATGCACTGATCACGTGGCTGATCATGCACTGATCACGTGGCTGATCATGCACTGATCACGTGACTGATCATGCACTGATCACGTGGCTGATCATGCACTGATCACGTGGCTATCATGCACTGATCACGTGGCTGATCATGCACTGATCACGTGACTGATCATGCACTGATCACTGGCTATCATGCACTGATCACTGGCTATCATGCACTGATCACGTGGCTGATCATGCACTGATCACGTGACTGATCATGCACTGATCACGTCTATATCATGCACTGATCACGTGACTGATCATGCACTGATCACGTGGATGATCATGCACTGATCACGACTGATCATGCACTGATCACGTGGCTATCATGCACTGATCACGTGGCTGATCATGCACTGATCACGTGCTATCATGCACTGATCACGTGACTGATCATGCACTGATCACGTGGCTGATCATGCACTGATCACGTGACTGATCATGCACTGATCACGTGACTGATCATGCACTGATCACGTGACTGATCATGCACTGATCACGTGGCTATCATGCACTACTCACGTGGCTGATCATGCAATGATCATGTAGCTACCATGTACTGGTCACGTGACTGATCATACACCCATCAGGTGACTGATCATGCACTGATCACGTGGCTATCATGCACTGATCACGTGGCTGATCATGCACTGATCACGTGCCTGATCATGCACTGATCACGTGACTGATCATGCACTGATCACGTGGCTGATCATGCACTGATCACGTGGCTGATCATGCACTGATCACGTGGCTGATCATGCACTGATACCGTGACTGAGCATGGACTGATCACATGACTATCATGTAGTGATCACGTGACTTAATGGCGCTGATCATGTGACTGATCATGCACTGATCATGTTTGCTATCATACACTGATCATGTGCCTCTGGAGGCAATAAACAAAGAGCTGAGTAGGCACGAATCAAACAGTCAGCAGGCAATAATCATGGAACTCAGCTGTGAGGAATCATGCTGCTCAGCTGGCAATAATCAAGCAGCTGAGCAGGCAGGAATTACGCAGCACAGCTGGCAATTGTCAAGCAGATGACAGGCAGGAATCGTGCAGCTCAGCTGGCAATTGTCAAGCAGATGAGCAGACAGTAATCACGCAGCTCAGCAGGCCCAGATCACGTGACTGAGCATGCACTGTTCACGTGGCTGATCATACACTGATCACGTGACTGATCATGCACTGATCACGTGGCTATCATGCACTGATCACGTGGCTGATCATACACTGTTCACGTGTCTGACCATGCACTGATCACGTGGCTGATCATACACTGCTCACGTAACTGATCATGCACTGATCACGTGGCTGATCATGCACTGATCACGTGGCTGATCATGCACTGATCACGTGGCTGATCATGCACTGATCACGTGACTGATCATGCACTGATCACTGGCTATCATGCACTGATCACTGGCTATCATGCACTGATCACGTGGCTGATCATGCACTGATCACGTGACTGATCATGCACTGATCACGTCTATATCATGCACTGATCACGTGACTGATCATGCACTGATCACGTGATGATCATGCACTGATCACGTGACTGATCATGCACTGATCACGTGGCTATCATGCACTGATCACGTGGCTGATCATGCACTGATCACGTAGCTACCATGTACTGTCACGTGACTGATCATGCACTGATCACGTAATTGATCATGCACTGATCACGTGACTGATCATGCACTGATCACGTGACTGATCATGCACTGATCACGTGACTGATCATGCACTGATCACGTGGCTATCATGCACTGCTCACGTGGCTGATCATGCAATGATCACGTGGCTACCATGTACTGGTCACGTGACTGATCATGCACTGATCACGTGACTGATCATGCACTGATCACGTGGCTGATCATGCACTGATCACGTGGCTGATCATGCACTGATCACGTGACTGATCATGCACTGATCACGTGACTGATCATGCACTGATCACGTGCCTGATCATGCACTGATCACGTGACTGATCATGCACTGATCACATAGCTATCATGAACTGATCACGTGGCTGATCATGCACTGATCACGTGGCTGATCATGCACTGATACCGTGACTGAGCATGGACTGATCACATGACTATCATGTAGTGATCACGTGACTTAATGGCGCTGATCATGTGACTGATCATGCACTGATCATGTTTGCTATCATACACTGATCATGTGCCTCTGGAGGCAATAAACAAAGAGCTGAGTAGGCACGAATCAAACAGTCAGCAGGCAATAATCATGGAACTCAGCTGTGAGGAATCATGCTGCTCAGCTGGCAATAATCAAGCAGCTGAGCAGGCAGGAATTACGCAGCACAGCTGGCAATTGTCAAGCAGATGACAGGCAGGAATCGTGCAGCTCAGCTGGCAATTGTCAAGCAGATGAGCAGACAGTAATCACGCAGCTCAGCAGGCCCTGATCACGTGACTGAGCATGCACTGTTCACGTGGCTGATCATACACTGATCACGTGATGATCATGCACTGATCACTTGGATATCATGCACTGATCACGTGGCTGATCATACACTGTTCACGTGTCTGACCATGCACTGATCACGTGGCTGATCATACACTGCTCACGTAACTGATCATGCACTGATCACGTGGCTATCATGCACTGATCACGTGGCTGAACATGCACTGTTCACGTGGCTGATCACACACCTGTCACGTGACATATCATGCACTGATCACGTGGCACTCATGCACTGATCACGTGGCTGATCATACTCTGCTCACGTAACTCATCATGCACACATCACGTGGCTATCATGCACTGCTCACGTGGCTCGTCATGGAATGATCACGTAGCTACCATATACTGGTCACGTGACTGATCATGCACAGATCACGTAAATGATCATGCACTGTTCACGTGACTGATCATGTACTGATCACGTGACTGATCATGCACTGATCACGTGGCTATCATGCTCTGCTCACGTGGCTGATCATGCAACGATCACGTAGCAACCATGTACTGGTCACGTGACTGATCATGCACTGATCACGTAATTGATCCTGCACTGATCACGTGGCTCATCATGCACTGATCACGTGGCTGATCACACATGTATCACGTGACTGATCATGCACTGATCACGTGGCTATCATGCACTGATCACGTGGCTATCATGCACTGATCACGTGGCTGATCACACACGTATCACATGACTGATCATGCACTGATCACGTGGCTATCATGCACTGATCACGTGGCTATCATGCACTGATCACGTGGCTGATCATGCACTGATCACGTGGCTATCATGCACTGATCACGTGGCTGATCATGCACTGATCACGTAGCTACATGCACTGATCACGTGACTGATCATGCACTGATCACGTGGCTGATCATGCACTGATCACGTGACTGATCATGCACTGATCACGTGACTGATCATGCACTGATCACGTGGCTATCATGCACTGATCACGTGGCTGATCATGCACTGATCACGTGCCTGATCATGCACTGATCACATGACTGATCATGCACTGATCACGTGACTGATCATGCACTGATCACGTGGCTATCATGCACTGATCACGTGGCTGATCATGCACTGATCACGTAGCTATCATGCACTGATCACGTGACTGATCATGCACTGATCACGTGACTGATCATGCACTGATCACGTGGCTATCATGCACTGATCACGTGACTGATCATGCACTGATCACGTCTATATCATGCACTGATCACGTGACTGATCATGCACTGATCACGTGGCTGATCATGCACTGATCACGTGACTGATCATGCACTGATCACGTGGCTGATCATGCACTGATCACGTGACTGATCATGCACTGATCACGTGACTGATCATGCACTGATCACGTGGCTGATCATGCACTGATCACGTGGCTGATCATGCACTGATCACGTGACTGATCATGCACTGATCACGTGGCTATCATGCACTGATCACGTGGCTGATCATGCACTGATCACGTGGCTGATCATGCACTGATCACGTGACTGATCATGCACTGATCACGTGACTGATCATGCACTGATCACGTGGCTATCATGCACTGATCACGTGGCTGATCATGCACTGATCACGTAGCTACCATGCACTGATCACGTGACTGATCATGCACTGATCACGTGACTGATCATGCACTGATCACGTGGCTATCATGCACTGATCACGTGACTGATCATGCACTGATCACGTCTATATCATGCACTGATCACGTGACTGATCATGCACTGATCACGTGGCTGATCATGCACTGATCATGTGACTGATCATGCACTGATCACGTGGCTGATCATGCACTGATCACGTGACTGATCATGCACTGATCACGTGACTGATCATGCACTGATCACGTGACTGATCATGCACTGATCACGTGGCTATCATGCACTGATCACGTGGCTGATCATGCACTGATCACGTGCTACCATGCACTGTCACGTGACTGATCATACACTGATCACGTGACTGATCATGCACTGATCACGTGGCTGATCATGCACTGATACCGTGACTGAGCATGGACTGATCACATGACTATCATGTAGTGATCACGTGACTTAATGGCGCTGATCATGTGACTGATCATGCACTGATCATGTTTGCTATCATACACTGATCATGTGCCTCTGGAGGCAATAAACAAAGAGCTGAGTAGGCACGAATCAAACAGTCAGCAGGCAATAATCATGGAACTCAGCTGTGAGGAATCATGCTGCTCAGCTGGCAATAATCAAGCAGCTGAGCAGGCAGGAATTACGCAGCACAGCTGGCAATTGTCAAGCAGATGACAGGCAGGAATCGTGCAGCTCAGCTGGCAATTGTCAAGCAGATGAGCAGACAGTAATCACGCAGCTCAGCAGGCCCAGATCACGTGACTGAGCATGCACTGTTCACGTGGCTGATCATACACTGATCACGTGACTGATCATGCACTGATCACGTGGCTATCATGCACTGATCACGTGGCTGATCATACACTGATCACGTGACTGATCATGCACTGATCACGTCTATAACATGCACTGATCACGGCTATCATGCACTGATCACGTGGCTGATCATGCACTGATCACGTGACTGATCATGCACTGATCACGTGGCTATCATGCACTGATCACGTGGCTGATCATGCACTGATCACGTGGCTATCATGCACTGATCACGTGACTGATCATGCACTGATCACGTGACTGATCATGCACTGATCACGTGACTGATCATGCACTGATCACGTGACTGATCATGCACTGATCACGTGACTGATCATGCACTGATCACGTGGCTATCATGCACTGATCACGTGGCTGATCATGCACTGATCACGTAGCTACCATGTACTGATCACGTGACTGATCATGCACTGATCACGTAATTGATCATGCACTGATCACGTGGCTGATCATGCACTGATCACGTGGCTGATCATGCACTGATCACGTGACTGATCATGCACTGATCACGTGGCTATCATGCACTGATCACGTGGCTGATCATGCACTGATCACGTGCCTGATCATGCACTGATCACATGACTGATCATGCACTGATCACGTGACTGATCATGCACTGATCACGTGGCTATCATGCACTACTCACGTGGCTGATCATGCAATGATCATGTAGCTACCATGTACAGGTCACGTGAATGATCATACACCCATCAGGTGACTGATCATGCACTGATCACGTGGCTATCATGCACTGATCACGAGACTGATCATGCACTGATCACGTCTATATCATGCACTGATCACATGACTGCCCATGCACTGATCACGTGGATGATCATACACTAATCATGTGACAGATCATGCACTGATCACGTGGCTGATCATGCACTGATACCGTGACTGAGCATGGACTGATCACATGACTATCATGTAGTGATCACGTGACTTAATGGCGCTGATCATGTGACTGATCATGCGCTGATCATGTTTGCTATCATACACTGATCATGTGCCTCTGGAGGCAATAAACAAAGAGCTGAGTAGGCACGAATCAAACAGTCAGCAGGCAATAATCATGGAACTCAGGTGTGAGGAATCATGCTGCTCAGCTGGCAATAATCAAGCAGCTGAGCAGGCAGGAATTACGCAGCACAGCTGGCAATTGTCAAGCAGATGACAGGCAGGAATCGTGCAGCTCAGCTGGCAATTGTCAAGCAGATGAGCAGACAGTAATCACGCAGCTCAGCAGGCCCAGATCACGTGACTGAGCATGCACTGTTCACGTGGCTGATCATACACTGATCACGTGACTGATCATGCACTGATCACGTGGCTATCATGCACTGATCACGTGGCTGATCATACACTGTTCACGTGTCTGACCATGCACTGATCACGTGGCTGATCATACACTGATCACGTGGCTGATCATGCACTGATCACGTGGCTGATCATGCACTGATCACGTGGCTGATCATGCACTGATCACGTGGCTATCATGCACTGATCACGTGGCTATCATGCACTGATCACGTGGCTGATCATGCACTGATCACGTGACTGATCATGCACTGATCACGTCTATATCATGCACTGATCACGTGACTGATCATGCACTGATCACGTGGCTGATCATGCACTGATCACGTGACTGATCATGCACTGATCACGTGGCTATCATGCACTGATCACGTGGCTGATCATGCACTGATCACGTGCTATCATGTACTGATCACGTGACTGATCATGCACTGATCACGTGGCTGATCATGCACTGATCACGTGGCTGATCATGCACTGATCACGTGACTGATCATGCACTGATCACGTGACTGATCATGCACTGATCACGTGGCTATCATGCACTGATCACGTGGCTGATCATGCACTGATCACGTGGCTATCATGTACTGATCACGTGACTGATCATGCACTGATCACGTGACTGATCATGCACTGATCACGTGGCTGATCATGCACTGATCACGTGGCTGATCATGCACTGATCACGTGACTGATCATGCACTGATCACGTGACTGATCATGCACTGATCACGTGGCTATCATGCACTGATCACGTGGCTGATCATGCACTGATCACGTGCCTGATCATGCACTGATCACATGACTGATCATGCACTGATCACGTGACTGATCATGCACTGATCACGTGGCTATCATGCACTACTCACGTGGCTGATCATGCAATGATCATGTAGCTACCATGTACAGGTCACGTGACTGATCATACACCCATCAGGTGACTGATCATGCACTGATCACGTGGCTATCATGCACTGATCACGTGGCTGATCATGCACTGATCACGTGCCTGATCATGCACTGATCACGTGACTGATCATGCACTGATCACGTGGCTGATCATGCACTGATCACGTGGCTGATCATGCACTGATCACGTGGCTGATCATGCACTGATACCGTGACTGAGCATGGACTGATCACATGACTATCATGTAGTGATCACGTGACTTAATGGCGCTGATCATGTGACTGATCATGCACTGATCATGTTTGCTATCATACACTGATCATGTGCCTCTGGAGGCAATAAACAAAGAGCTGAGTAGGCACGAATCAAACAGTCAGCAGGCAATAATCATGGAACTCAGCTGTGAGGAATCATGCTGCTCAGCTGGCAATAATCAAGCAGCTGAGCAGGCAGGAATTACGCAGCACAGCTGGCAATTGTCAAGCAGATGACAGGCAGGAATCGTGCAGCTCAGCTGGCAATTGTCAAGCAGATGAGCAGACAGTAATCACGCAGCTCAGCAGGCCTGATCACGTGACTGAGCATGCACTGTTCACGTGGCTGATCATACACTGATCACGTGATGATCATGCACTGATCACTTGGATATCATGCACTGATCACGTGGCTGATCATACACTGTTCACGTGTCTGACCATGCACTGATCACGTGGCTGATCATACACTGCTCACGTAACTGATCATGCACTGATCACGTGGCTATCATGCACTGATCACGTGGCTGATCATGCACTGATCACGTGGCTGATCATACACTGTCACGTGACTGATCATGCACTGATCACGTGGCTATCATGCACTGATCACGTGGCTGATCATGCACTGATCACGTGGCTGATCACACACTGTCACGTGACTATCATGCACTGATCACGTGGCACTCATGCACTGATCACGTGGCTGATCATACACTGATCACGTGACTGATCATGCACTGATCACGTGGCTATCATGCACTGATCACGTGGCTGATCATGCACTGATCACGTACTACATGCTGATCACGTGACTGATCATGCACTGATCACGTGGCTGATCATGCACTGATCACGTGACTGATCATGCACTGATCACGTGACTGATCATGCACTGATCACGTGGCTATCATGCACTGATCACGTGGCTGATCATGCACTGATCACGTGACTGGTCATGCACTGATCACGTGACTGATCATGCACTGATCACGTGACTGATCATGCACTGATCACGTGGCTATCATGCACTGATCACGTGGCTGATCATGCACTGATCACGTGCTATCATGCACTGATCACGTGACTGATCATGCACTGATCACGTGACTGATCATGCACTGATCACGTGGCTATCATGCACTGATCACGTGACTGATCATGCACTGATCACGTGATGATCATGCACTGATCACGTGGCTGATCATGCACTGATCACGTGGCTGATCATGCACTGATCATGTGACTGACCATGCACTGATCACGTGGCTGATCATGCACTGATCAGGTGACTGATCATGCACTGATCACGTGGCTGATCATGCACTGATCACGTGACTGATCATGCACTGATCACGTGCCTGATCATGCACTGATCACGTGACTGATCATGCACTGATCACGTGGCTGATCATGCACTGATCACGTGGCTGATCATGCACTGATCACGTGGCTGATCATGCACTGATACCGTGACTGAGCATGGACTGATCACATGACTATCATGTAGTGATCACGTGACTTAATGGCGCTGATCATGTGACTGATCATGCACTGATCATGTTTGCTATCATACACTGATCATGTGCCTCTGGAGGCAATAAACAAAGAGCTGAGTAGGCACGAATCAAACAGTCAGCAGGCAATAATCATGGAACTCAGCTGTGAGGAATCATGCTGCTCAGCTGGCAATAATCAAGCAGCTGAGCAGGCAGGAATTACGCAGCACAGCTGGCAATTGTCAAGCAGATGACAGGCAGGAATCGTGCAGCTCAGCTGGCAATTGTCAAGCAGATGAGCAGACAGTAATCACGCAGCTCAGCAGGCCCTGATCACGTGACTGAGCATGCACTGTTCACGTGGCTGATCATACACTGATCACGTGATGATCATGCACTGATCACTTGGATATCATGCACTGATCACGTGGCTGATCATACACTGTTCACGTGTCTGACCATGCACTGATCACGTGGCTGATCATACACTGCTCACGTAACTGATCATGCACTGATCACGTGGCTATCATGCACTGATCACGTGGCTGAACATGCACTGTTCACGTGGCTGATCACACACCTGTCACGTGACATATCATGCACTGATCACGTGGCACTCATGCACTGATCACGTGGCTGATCATACTCTGCTCACGTAACTCATCATGCACACATCACGTGGCTATCATGCACTGCTCACGTGGCTCGTCATGGAATGATCACGTAGCTACCATATACTGGTCACGTGACTGATCATGCACAGATCACGTAAATGATCATGCACTGTTCACGTGACTGATCATGTACTGATCACGTGACTGATCATGCACTGATCACGTGGCTATCATGCACTGATCACGTGGCTGATCATGCACTGATCACGTGCCTGATCATGCACTGATCACGTGACTGATCATGCACTGATCACGTGACTGATCATGCACTGATCACGTGGCTATCATGCACTGATCACGTGGCTGATCATGCACTGATCACGTAGCTATCATGCACTGATCACGTGACTGATCATGCACTGATCACGTGACTGATCATGCACTGATCACGTGGCTATCATGCACTGATCACGTGGCTGATCATGCACTGATCACGTGATATCATGCACTGATCACGTGACTGATCATGCACTGATCACGTGGCTGATCATGCACTGATCACGTGACTGATCATGCACTGATCACGTGGCTGATCATGCACTGATCACGTGACTGATCATGCACTGATCACGTGACTGATCATGCACTGATCACGTGACTGATCATGCACTGATCACGTGCCTGATCATGCACTGATCACGTGACTGATCATGCACTGATCACGTGGCTATCATGCACTGATCACGTGGCTGATCATGCACTGATCACGTGGCTGATCATGCACTGATACCGTGACTGAGCATGGACTGATCACATGACTATCATGTAGTGATCACGTGACTTAATGGCGCTGATCATGTGACTGATCATGCACTGATCATGTTTGCTATCATACACTGATCATGTGCCTCTGGAGGCAATAAACAAAGAGCTGAGTAGGCACGAATCAAACAGTCAGCAGGCAATAATCATGGAACTCAGGTGTGAGGAATCATGCTGCTCAGCTGGCAATAATCAAGCAGCTGAGCAGGCAGGAATTACGCAGCACAGCTGGCAATTGTCAAGCAGATGACAGGCAGGAATCGTGCAGCTCAGCTGGCAATTGTCAAGCAGATGAGCAGACAGTAATCACGCAGCTCAGCAGGCCCTGATCACGTGACTGAGCATGCACTGTTCACGTGGCTGATCATACACTGATCACGTGACTGATCATGCACTGATCACGTGGCTATCATGCACTGATCACGTGGCTGATCATACACTGTTCACGTGTCTGACCATGCACTGATCACGTGGCTGATCATACACTGCTCACGTAACTGATCATGCACTGATCACGTGGCTATCATGCACTGATCACGTGGCTGATCATGCACTGATCACGTGACTGATCATGCACTGATCACGTGATATCATGCACTGATCACGTGACTATCATGCACTGATCACGTGGCTGATCATACACTGATCACGTGACTGATCATGCACTGATCACGTGGCTATCATGCACTGATCACGTGACTGATCATGCACTGATCACGTGACTGATCATGCACTGATCACGTGACTGATCATGCACTGATCACGTGACTGATCATGCACTGATCACGTGACTGATCATGCACTGATCACGTGGCTATCATGCACTGATCACGTGGCTGATCATGCACTGATCACGTGGCTGATCATGCACTGATCACGTGACTATCATGCACTGATCACGTGGCACTCATGCACTGATCACGTGGCTGATCATACACTGATCACGTAACTGATCATGCACTGATCACGTGGCTATCATGCACTGATCACGTGGCTGTCATGCAATGATCACGTAGCTACAATATACTGGTCACGTGACTGATCATGCACTGATCACGTGACTGATCATGCACTGATCACGTGGCTGATCATGCACTGATCACGTGCCTGATCATGCACTGATCACGTGACTGATCATGCACTGATCACGTGGCTATCATGCACTGATCACGTGGCTGATCATGCACTGATCACGTGGCTATCATGCACTGATCACGTGGCTGATCATGCACTGATCACGTAGCTACCATGTACTGATCACGTGACTGATCATGCACTGATCACGTAATTGATCATGCACTGATCACGTGGCTGATCATGCACTGATCACGTGACTGATCATGCACTGATCACGTGACTGATCATGCACTGATCACGTGGCTATCATGCACTGATCACGTGGCTGATCATGCACTGATCACGTAGCTACCATGCACTGATCACGTGACTGATCATGCACTGATCACGTGATTGATCATGCACTGATCACGTGGCTGATCATGCACTGATCACGTGGCTGATCATGCACTGATCACGTGACTGATCATGCACTGATCACGTGACTGATCATGCACTGATCACGTGGCTATCATGCACTGATCACGTGGCTGATCATGCACTGATCACGTGCCTGATCATGCACTGATCACATGACTGATCATGCACTGATCACGTGACTGATCATGCACTGATCACGTGGCTATCATGCACTACTCACGTGGCTGATCATGCAATGATCATGTAGCTACCATGTACAGGTCACGTGAATGATCATACACCCATCAGGTGACTGATCATGCACTGATCACGTGGCTATCATGCACTGATCACGTGACTGATCATGCACTGATCACGTCTATATCATGCACTGATCACATGACTGCCCATGCACTGATCACGTGGATGATCATACACTAATCATGTGACAGATCATGCACTGATCACGTGGCTGATCATGCACTGATACCGTGACTGAGCATGGACTGATCACATGACTATCATGTAGTGATCACGTGACTTAATGGCGCTGATCATGTGACTGATCATGCGCTGATCATGTTTGCTATCATACACTGATCATGTGCCTCTGGAGGCAATAAACAAAGAGCTGAGTAGGCACGAATCAAACAGTCAGCAGGCAATAATCATGGAACTCAGGTGTGAGGAATCATGCTGCTCAGCTGGCAATAATCAAGCAGCTGAGCAGGCAGGAATTACGCAGCACAGCTGGCAATTGTCAAGCAGATGACAGGCAGGAATCGTGCAGCTCAGCTGGCAATTGTCAAGCAGATGAGCAGACAGTAATCACGCAGCTCAGCAGGCCCAGATCACGTGACTGAGCATGCACTGTTCACGTGGCTGATCATACACTGATCACGTGACTGATCATGCACTGATCACGTGGCTATCATGCACTGATCACGTGGCTGATCATACACTGTTCACGTGTCTGACCATGCACTGATCACGTGGCTGATCATACACTGATCACGTGGCTGATCATGCACTGATCACGTGGCTGATCATGCACTGATCACGTGGCTGATCATGCACTGATCACGTGGCTATCATGCACTCATCAATTGGCTATCATGCACTGATCACGTGGCTGATCATGCACTGATCACGTGACTGATCATGCACTGATCACGTCTATATCATGCACTGATCACGTGACTGATCATGCACTGATCACGTGGATGATCATGCACTGATCACGTGACTGATCATGCACTGATCACGTGGCTATCATGCACTGATCACGTGGCTGATCATGCACTGATCACGTAGCTACCATGCACTGATCACGTGACTGATCATGCACTGATCACGTGACTGATCATGCACTGATCACGTGGCTATCATGCACTGATCATGTGGCTGATCATGCACTGATCACGTGGCTATCATGCACTGTCACGTGACTGATCATGCACTGATCACGTGACTGATCATGCACTGATCACGTGGCTGATCATGCACTGATCACGTGGCTGATCATGCACTGATCACGTGACTGATCATGCACTGATCACGTGACTGATCATGCACTGATCACGTGGCTATCATGCACTGATCACGTGGCTGATCATGCACTGATCACGTGCCTGATCATGCACTGATCACATGACTGATCATGCACTGATCACGTGACTGATCATGCACTGATCACGTGGCTATCATGCACTACTCACGTGGCTGATCATGCAATGATCATGTAGCTACCATGTACTGGTCACGTGACTGATCATACACCCATCAGGTGACTGATCATGCACTGATCACGTGGCTATCATGCACTGATCACGTGGCTGATCATGCACTGATCACGTGCCTGGTCATGCACTGATCACGTGACTGATCATGCACTGATCACGTGGCTGATCATGAACTGATCACGTGGCTGATCATGCACTGATCACGTGGCTGATCATGCACTGATACCGTGACTGAGCATGGACTGATCACATGACTATCATGTAGTGATCACGTGACTTAATGGCGCTGATCATGTGACTGATCATGCACTGATCATGTTTGCTATCATACACTGATCATGTGCCTCTGGAGGCAATAAACAAAGAGCTGAGTAGGCACGAATCAGTCAGCAGGCAATAATCATGGAACTCAGCTGTGAGGAATCATGCTGCTCAGCTGGCAATAATCAAGCAGCTGAGCAGGCAGGAATTACGCAGCACAGCTGGCAATTGTCAAGCAGATGACAGGCAGGAATCGTGCAGCTCAGCTGGCAATTGTCAAGCAGATGAGCAGACAGTAATCACGCAGCTCAGCAGGCCCTGATCACGTGACTGAGCATGCACTGTTCACGTGGCTGATCATACACTGATCACGTGATGATCATGCACTGATCACTTGGATATCATGCACTGATCACGTGGCTGATCATACACTGTTCACGTGTCTGACCATGCACTGATCACGTGGCTGATCATACACTGCTCACGTAACTGATCATGCACTGATCACGTGGCTATCATGCACTGATCACGTGGCTGAACATGCACTGTTCACGTGGCTGATCACACACCTGTCACGTGACATATCATGCACTGATCACGTGGCACTCATGCACTGATCACGTGGCTGATCATACTCTGCTCACGTAACTCATCATGCACACATCACGTGGCTATCATGCACTGCTCACGTGGCTCGTCATGGAATGATCACGTAGCTACCATATACTGGTCACGTGACTGATCATGCACAGATCACGTAAATGATCATGCACTGTTCACGTGACTGATCATGTACTGATCACGTGACTGATCATGCACTGATCACGTGGCTATCATGCACTGATCACGTGGCTGATCATGCACTGATCACGTGCCTGATCATGCACTGATCACGTGACTGATCATGCACTGATCACGTGACTGATCATGCACTGATCACGTGGCTATCATGCACTGATCACGTGGCTGATCATGCACTGATCACGTGCTACCATGTACTGATCACGTGACTGATCATGCACTGATCACGTGACTGATCATGCACTGATCACGTGGCTATCATGCACTGATCACGTGACTGATCATGCACTGATCACTATATCATGCACTGATCACGTGACTGATCATGCACTGATCACGTGGCTGATCATGCACTGATCACGTGACTGATCATGCACTGATCACGTGGCTGATCATGCACTGATCACGTGACTGATCATGCACTGATCACGTGGCTGATCATGCACTGATCACGTGACTGATCATGCACTGATCACGTGACTGATCATGCACTGATCACGTGACTGATCATGCACTGATCACGTGGCTATCATGCACTGATCACGTGGCTGATCATGCACTGATCACGTGGCTGATCATGCACTGATCACGTGACTGATCATGCACTGATCACGTGACTGATCATGCACTGATCACGTGGCTATCATGCACTATCACGTGGCTGATCATGCACTGATCACGTAGCTATCATGCACTGATCACGTGACTGATCATGCACTGATCACGTGACTGATCATGCACTGATCACGTGGCTATCATGCACTGATCACGTGACTGATCATGCACTGATCACGTGATATCATGCACTGATCACGTGACTGATCATGCACTGATCACGTGGCTGATCATGCACTGATCACGTGACTGATCATGCACTGATCACGTGGCTGATCATGCACTGATCACGTGACTGATCATGCACTGATCACGTGACTGATCATGCACTGATCACGTGACTGATCACACTGATCACGTGCCTGATCATGCACTGATCACGTGACTGATCATGCACTGATCACGTGGCTATCATGCACTGATCACGTGGCTGATCATGCACTGATCACGTGGCTGATCATGCACTGATCACGTGACTGATCATGCACTGATCACGTGACTGATCATGCACTGATCACGTGGCTATCATGCACTGATCACGTGGCTGATCATGCACTGATCACGTAGCTACCATGCACTGGTCACGTGACTGATCATGCACTGATCACGTGACTGATCATGCACTGATCACGTGGCTATCATGCACTGATCACGTGACTGATCATGCACTGATCACGTCTATATCATGCACTGATCACGTGACTGATCATGCACTGATCACGTGGCTGATCATGCACTGATCACGTGACTGATCATGCACTGATCACGTGGCTGATCATGCACTGATCACGTGACTGATCATGCACTGATCACGTGACTGATCATGCACTGATCACGTGACTGATCATGCACTGATCACGTGGCTATCATGCACTACTCACGTGGCTGATCATGCAATGATCATGTAGCTACCATGTACGGTCACGTGACTGATCATACACCCATCAGGTGACTGATCATGCACTGATCACGTGGCTATCATGCACTGATCACGTGGCTGATCATGCACTGATCACGTGCCTGGTCATGCACTGATCACGTGACTGATCATGCACTGATCACGTGGCTATCATGCACTGATCACGTGGCTGATCATGCACTGATCACGTGGCTGATCATGCACTGATACCGTGACTGAGCATGGACTGATCACATGACTATCATGTAGTGATCACGTGACTTAATGGCGCTGATCATGTGACTGATCATGCGCTGATCATGTTTGCTATCATACACTGATCATGTGCCTCTGGAGGCAATAAACAAAGAGCTGAGTAGGCACGAATCAAACAGTCAGCAGGCAATAATCATGGAACTCAGTGTGAGGAATCATGCTGCTCAGCTGGCAATAATCAAGCAGCTGAGCAGGCAGGAATTACGCAGCACAGCTGGCAATTGTCAAGCAGATGACAGGCAGGAATCGTGCAGCTCAGCTGGCAATTGTCAAGCAGATGAGCAGACAGTAATCACGCAGCTCAGCAGGCCCTGATCACGTGACTGAGCATGCACTGTTCACGTGGCTGATCATACACTGATCACGTGACTGATCATGCACTGATCACGTGGCTATCATGCACTGATCACGTGGCTGATCATACACTGATCACGTGACTGATCATGCACTGATCACGTGGCTGATCATGCACTGATCACGTGGCTGATCATGCACTGATCACGTGGCTGATCATGCACTGATCACGTGGCTGATCATGCACTGATCACGTAACTGATCATGCACTGATCACGTGGCTGATCATGCACTGATCACGTGGCTATCATGCACTGATCACGTGGCTGATCATGCACTGATCACGTGACTGATCATGCACTGATCACTGGCTATCATGCACTCATCACTGGCTATCATGCACTGATCACGTGGCTGATCATACACTGATCACGTGACTGATCATGCACTGATCACGTGATATCATGCACTGATCACGTGACTGATCATGCACTGATCACGTGGATGATCATGCACTGATCACGTGACTGATCATGCACTGATCACGTGGCTGATCATGCACTGATCACGTAGCTACCATGCACTGATCACGTGACTGATCATGCACTGATCACGTAATTGATCATGCACTGATCACGTGGCTATCATGCACTGATCACGTGGCTGATCATGCACTGATCACGTGACTGATCATGCACTGATCACGTGGCTATCATGCACTGATCACGTGGCTGATCATGCACTGATCACGTGGCTACCATGCACTGTCACGTGACTGATCATGCACTGATCACGTGACTGATCATGCACTGATCACGTGGCTATCATGCACTGATCACGTGGCTGATCATGCACTGATCACGTGACTGATCATGCACTGATCACGTGACTGATCATGCACTGATCACGTGGCTATCATGCACTGATCACGTGGCTGATCATGCACTGATCACGTGGCTGATCATGCACTGATCACGTGACTGATCATGCACTGATCACGTGACTGATCATGCACTGATCACGTGGCTATCATGCACTGATCACGTGACTGATCATGCACTGATCACGTAGCTATCATGCACTGATCACGTGACTGATCATGCACTGATCACGTGACTGATCATGCACTGATCACGTGGCTATCATGCACTGATCACGTGACTGATCATGCACTGATCACGTGGATATCATGCACTGATCACGTGACTGATCATGCACTGATCACGTGGATGATCATGCACTGATCACGTGACTGATCATGCACTGATCACGTGGCTGATCATGCACTGATCACGTGACTGATCATGCACTGATCACGTGACTGATCATGCACTGATCACGTGACTGATCATGCACTGATCACGTGGCTATCATGCACTACTCACGTGGCTGATCATGCAATGATCATGTAGCTACCATGTACAGGTCACGTGACTGATCATACACCCATCAGGTGACTGATCATGCACTGATCACGTGGCTATCATGCACTGATCACGTGGCTGATCATGCACTGATCACGTGCCTGGTCATGCACTGATCACGTGACTGATCATGCACTGATCACGTGGCTGATCATGCACTGATCTTGGCTGATCATGCACTGATCACGTGGCTGATCATGCACTGATACCGTGACTGAGCATGGACTGATCACATGACTATCATGTAGTGATCACGTGACTTAATGGCGCTGATCATGTGACTGATCATGCGCTGATCATGTTTGCTATCATACACTGATCATGTGCCTCTGGAGGCAATAAACAAAGAGCTGAGTAGGCACGAATCAAACAGTCAGCAGGCAATAATCATGGAACTCAGGTGTGAGGAATCATGCTGCTCAGCTGGCAATAATCAAGCAGCTGAGCAGGCAGGAATTACGCAGCACAGCTGGCAATTGTCAAGCAGATGACAGGCAGGAATCGTGCAGCTCAGCTGGCAATTGTCAAGCAGATGAGCAGACAGTAATCACGCAGCTCAGCAGGCCCAGATCACGTGACTGAGCATGCACTGTTCACGTGGCTGATCATACACTGATCACGTGACTGATCATGCACTGATCACGTGGCTATCATGCACTGATCACGTGGCTGATCATGCACTGATCACGTGCTGACCATGCACTGATCACGTGGCTGATCATACACTGATCACGTAACTGATCATGCACTGATCACGTGGCTATCATGCACTGATCACGTGGCTGATCATGCACTGATCACGTGGCTGATCATGCACTGATCACGTGGCTATCATGCACTGATCACGTGGCTGATCATGCACTGATCACGTGGCTATCATATGATCACGTGACTGATCATGCACTGATCACGTGGCTGATCATGCACTGATCACGTGGCTGATCATGCACTGATCACGTGGCTGATCATGCACTGATCACGTGACTGATCATGCACTGATCACGTGACTGATCATGCACTGTTCACGTGACTGATCATGCACTGATCACGTGGCTGATCATGCACTGATCACGTGACTGATCATGCACTGATCACGTGGCTGATCATGCACTGATCACGTGGCTATCATGCACTGATCACGTGGCTGATCATGCACTGATCACGTGACTGATCATGCACTGATCACTGGCTATCATGCACTGATCACTGGCTATCATGCACTGATCACGTGGCTGATCATGCACTGATCACGTGACTGATCATGCACTGATCACGTCTATATCATGCACTGATCACGTGACTGATCATGCACTGATCACGTGGATGATCATGCACTGATCACGTGACTGATCATGCACTGATCACGTGGCTGATCATGCACTGATCACGTGGCTATCATGCACTGATCACGTGACTGATCATGCACTGATCACGTGACTGATCATGCACTGATCACGTGACTGATCATGCACTGATCACGTGACTGATCATGCACTGATCACGTGACTGATCATGCACTGATCACGTGGCTATCATGCACTGATCACGTGGCTGATCATGCACTGATCATGTAGCTACCATGCACTGATCACGTGACTGATCATGCACTGATCACGTGACTGATCATGCACTGATCACGTGGCTATCATGCACTGATCACGTGGCTGATCATGCACTGATCACGTGACTGATCATGCACTGATCACGTGACTGATCATGCACTGATCACGTGGCTATCATGCACTGATCACGTGGCTGATCATGCACTGATCACGTGGCTGATCATGCACTGATCACGTGACTGATCATGCACTGATCACGTGACTATCATGCACTGATCACGTGGCTATCATGCACTGATCACGTGGCTGATCATGCAATGATCATGTAGCTACCATGTACTGGTCACGTGACTGATCATGCACTGATCACGTGACTGATCATGCACTGATCACGTGGCTATCATGCACTGATCACGTGACTGATCATGCACTGATCACGTCTATATCATGCACTGATCACGTGACTGATCATGCACTGATCACGTGGCTGATCATACACTGATCACGTGACTGATCATGCACTGATCACGTGGCTGATCATGCACTGATCACGTGACTGATCATGCACTGTTCACGTGACTGATCATGCACTGATCACGTGACTGATCATGCACTGATCACGTGGCTATCATGCACTGATCACGTGGCTGATCATGCACTGATCACGTGGCTATATGCACTGTCACGTGACTGATCATGCACTGATCACGTGACTGATCATGCACTGATCACGTGGCTATCATGCACTGATCACGTGGCTGATCATGCACTGATCACGTGACTGATCATGCACTGATCACGTGACTGATCATGCACTGATCACGTGGCTATCATGCACTGATCACGTGGCTGATCATGCACTGATCACGTGGCTGATCATGCACTGATCACGTGACTGATCATGCACTGATCACGTGACTGATCATGCACTGATCACGTGGCTATCATGCACTATCACGTGGCTGATCATGCACTGATCACGTAGCTACCATGTACTGATCACGTGACTGATCATGCACTGATCACGTGACTGATCATGCACTGATCACGTGGCTATCATGCACTGATCACGTGACTGATCATGCACTGATCACGTCTATATCATGCACTGATCACGTGACTGATCATGCACTGATCACGTGGCTGATCATGCACTGATCACGTGACTGATCATGCACTGATCACGTGGCTGATCATGCACTGATCACGTGACTGATCATGCACTGATCACGTGACTGATCATGCACTGATCACGTGACTGATCATGCACTGATCACGTGGCTATCATGCACTACTCACGTGGCTGATCATGCAATGATCATGTAGCTACCATGTACAGTCACGTGACTGATCATACACCCATCAGGTGACTGATCATGCACTGATCACGTGGCTATCATGCACTGATCACGTGGCTGATCATGCACTGATCACGTGCCTGATCATGCACTGATCACGTGACTGATCATGCACTGATCACGTGGCTATCATGCACTGATCACGTGGCTGATCATGCACTGATCACGTGGCTGATCATGCACTGATACCGTGACTGAGCATGGACTGATCACATGACTATCATGTAGTGATCACGTGACTTAATGGCGCTGATCATGTGACTGATCATGCGCTGATCATGTTTGCTATCATACACTGATCATGTGCCTCTGGAGGCAATAAACAAAGAGCTGAGTAGGCACGAATCAAACAGTCAGCAGGCAATAATCATGGAACTCAGGTGTGAGGAATCATGCTGCTCAGCTGGCAATAATCAAGCAGCTGAGCAGGCAGGAATTACGCAGCACAGCTGGCAATTGTCAAGCAGATGACAGGCAGGAATCGTGCAGCTCAGCTGGCAATTGTCAAGCAGATGAGCAGACAGTAATCACGCAGCTCAGCAGGCCCAGATCACGTGACTGAGCATGCACTGTTCACGTGGCTGATCATACACTGATCACGTGACTGATCATGCACTGATCACGTGGCTATCATGCACTGATCACGTGGCTGATCATACACTGATCACGTAACTGATCATGCACTGATCACGTGGCTATCATGCACTGATCACGTGGCTGATCATGCACTGATCACGTGCTGATCATGCACTGATCACGTGGCTGATCATGCACTGATCACGTGACTGATCATGCACTGATCACGTGGCTGATCATGCACTGATCACGTGGACTATCATGCACTGATCACGTGGCTGATCATGCACTGATCACGTGACTGATCATGCACTGATCACTGGCTATCATGCACTGATCACTGGCTATCATGCACTGATCACGTGGCTGATCATGCACTGATCACGTGACTGATCATGCACTGATCACGTCTATATCATGCACTGATCACGTGACTGATCATGCACTGATCACGTGGATGATCATGCACTGATCATGTGACTGATCATGCACTGATCACGTGGCTGATCATGCACTGATCACGTAGGCTATCATGCACTGATCACGTGACTGATCATGCACTGATCACGTGGCTGATCATGCACTGATCACGTGACTGATCATGCACTGATCACGTGACTGATCATGCACTGATCACGTGACTGATCATGCACTGATCACGTGGCTATCATGCACTACTCACGTGGCTGATCATGCAATGATCATGTAGCTACCATGTACTGGTCACGTGACTGATCATACACCCATCAGGTGACTGATCATGCACTGATCACGTGGCTATCATGCACTGATCACGTGGCTGATCATGCACTGATCACGTGCCTGGTCATGCACTGATCACGTGACTGATCATGCACTGATCACGTGGCTGATCATGCACTGATCACGTGGCTGATCATGCACTGATCACGTGGCTGATCATGCACTGATACCGTGACTGAGCATGGACTGATCACATGACTATCATGTAGTGATCACGTGACTTAATGGCGCTGATCATGTGACTGATCATGCACTGATCATGTTTGCTATCATACACTGATCATGTGCCTCTGGAGGCAATAAACAAAGAGCTGAGTAGGCACGAATCAAACAGTCAGCAGGCAATAATCATGGAACTCAGGTGTGAGGAATCATGCTGCTCAGCTGGCAATAATCAAGCAGCTGAGCAGGCAGGAATTACGCAGCACAGCTGGCAATTGTCAAGCAGATGACAGGCAGGAATCGTGCAGCTCAGCTGGCAATTGTCAAGCAGATGAGCAGACAGTAATCACGCAGCTCAGCAGGCCCAGATCACGTGACTGAGCATGCACTGTTCACGTGGCTGATCATACACTGATCACGTGACTGATCATGCACTGATCACGTGGCTATCATGCACTGATCACGTGGCTGATCATGCACTGATCACGTGCTGACCATGCACTGATCACGTGGCTGATCATGCACTGATCACGTAACTGATCATGCACTGATCACGTGGCTGATCATGCACTGATCACGTGGCTGATCATGCACTGATCACGTGACTGATCATGCACTGATCACGTGGCTATCATGCACTGATCACGTGGCTGATCATGCACTGATCACGTGGCTACCATGTACTGGTCACGTGACTGATCATGCACTGATCACGTGACTGATCATGCACTGATCACGTGGCTGATCATGCACTGATCACGTGGCTGATCATGCACTGATCACGTGACTGATCATGCACTGATCACGTGACTGATCATGCACTGATCACGTGACTGATCATGCACTGATCACGTGACTGATCATGCACTGATCACGTGACTATCATGCACTGATCACATGGCTATCATGAACTGATCACCTGGCTGATCATGCACTGATCACGTGGCTGATCATGCACTGATACCGTGACTGAGCATGGACTGATCACATGACTATCATGTAGTGATCACGTGACTTAATGGCGCTGATCATGTGACTGATCATGCACTGATCATGTTTGCTATCATACACTGATCATGTGCCTCTGGAGGCAATAAACAAAGAGCTGAGTAGGCACGAATCAAACAGTCAGCAGGCAATAATCATGGAACTCAGCTGTGAGGAATCATGCTGCTCAGCTGGCAATAATCAAGCAGCTGAGCAGGCAGGAATTACGCAGCACAGCTGGCAATTGTCAAGCAGATGACAGGCAGGAATCGTGCAGCTCAGCTGGCAATTGTCAAGCAGATGAGCAGACAGTAATCACGCAGCTCAGCAGGCCCTGATCACGTGACTGAGCATGCACTGTTCACGTGGCTGATCATACACTGATCACGTGATGATCATGCACTGATCACTTGGATATCATGCACTGATCACGTGGCTGATCATACACTGTTCACGTGTCTGACCATGCACTGATCACGTGGCTGATCATACACTGCTCACGTAACTGATCATGCACTGATCACGTGGCTATCATGCACTGATCACGTGGCTGAACATGCACTGTTCACGTGGCTGATCACACACTGTCACGTGACATATCATGCACTGATCACGTGGCACTCATGCACTGATCACGTGGCTGATCATACTCTGCTCACGTAACTGATCATGCACACATCACGTGGCTATCATGCACTGCTCACGTGGCTCGTCATGGAATGATCACGTAGCTACCATATACTGGTCACGTGACTGATCATGCACTGATCACGTAAATGATCATGCACTGTTCACGTGACTGATCATGCACTGATCACGTGACTGATCATGCACTGATCACGTGGCTGATCATGCACTGATCACGTGGCTATCATGCACTGATCACGTGGCTGATCATGCACTGATCACGTGGCTGATCATGCACTGATCACGTGACTGATCATGCACTGATCACGTGACTGATCATGCACTGATCACGTGGCTATCATGCACTGATCACGTGGCTGATCATGCACTGATCACGTGGCTACCATGCACTGGTCACGTGACTGATCATGCACTGATCACGTGACTGATCATGCACTGATCACGTGGCTATCATGCACTGATCACGTGGCTGATCATGCACTGATCACGTGATATCATGCACTGATCACGTGACTGATCATGCACTGATCACGTGGCTGATCATGCACTGATCACGTGACTGATCATGCACTGATCACGTGGCTGATCATGCACTGATCACGTGACTGATCATGCACTGATCACGTGACTGATCATGCACTGATCACGTGACTGATCATGCACTGATCACGTGGCTATCATGCACTACTCACGTGGCTGATCATGCAATGATCATGTAGCTACCATGTACTGGTCACGTGACTGATCATACACCCATCAGGTGACTGATCATGCACTGATCACGTGGCTATCATGCACTGATCACGTGGCTGATCATGCACTGATCACGTGCCTGATCATGCACTGATCACGTGACTATCATGCACTGATCACGTGGCTGATCATGCACTGATCACGTGACTGATCATGCACTGATCACGTGGCTGATCATGCACTGATACCGTGACTGAGCATGGACTGATCACATGACTATCATGTAGTGATCACGTGACTTAATGGCGCTGATCATGTGACTGATCATGCGCTGATCATGTTTGCTATCATACACTGATCATGTGCCTCTGGAGGCAATAAACAAAGAGCTGAGTAGGCACGAATCAAACAGTCAGCAGGCAATAATCATGGAACTCAGCTGTGAGGAATCATGCTGCTCAGCTGGCAATAATCAAGCAGCTGAGCAGGCAGGAATTACGCAGCACAGCTGGCAATTGTCAAGCAGATGACAGGCAGGAATCGTGCAGCTCAGCTGGCAATTGTCAAGCAGATGAGCAGACAGTAATCACGCAGCTCAGCAGGCCCAGATCACGTGACTGAGCATGCACTGTTCACGTGGCTGATCATACACTGATCACGTGACTGATCATGCACTGATCACGTGGCTATCATGCACTGATCACGTGGCTGATCATACACTGTTCACGTGACTGATCATGCACTGATCACGTGGCTGATCATGCACTGATCACGTGGCTGATCATGCACTGATCACGTGGCTGATCATGCACTGATCACGTGGCTGATCATGCACTGATCACGTGGCTGATCATGCACTGATCACGTGGCTGATCATGCACTGATCACGTGGCTATCATGCACTGATCACGTGGCTGATCATACACTGATCACGTGACTGATCATGCACTGATCACGTGGCTATCATGCACTGATCACTGGCTATCATGCACTGATCACGTGGCTGATCATGCACTGATCACGTGACTGATCATGCACTGATCACGTCTATATCATGCACTGATCACGTGACTGATCATGCACTGATCACGTGATGATCATGCACTGATCACGTGACTGATCATGCACTGATCACGTGGCTGATCATGCACTGATCACGTAGCTACCATGTACTGGTCACGTGACTGATCATGCACTGATCACGTAATTGATCATGCACTGATCACGTGGCTGATCATGCACTGATCACGTGGCTGATCATGCACTGATCACGTGACTGATCATGCACTGATCACGTGGCTATCATGCACTGATCACGTGGCTGATCATGCACTGATCACGTAGCTATCATGCACTGGTCACGTGACTGATCATGCACTGATCACGTGACTGATCATGCACTGATCACGTGGCTATCATGCACTGATCACGTGGCTGATCATGCACTGATCACGTGCCTGATCATGCACTGATCACGTGACTGATCATGCACTGATCACGTGGCTATCATGCACTGATCACGTGGCTGATCATGCACTGATCACGTGGCTGATCATGCACTGATCACGTGACTGATCATGCACTGATCACGTGACTGATCATGCACTGATCACGTGGCTATCATGCACTGATCACGTGGCTGATCATGCACTGATCACGTAGCTATCATGCACTGATCACGTGACTGATCATGCACTGATCACGTGACTGATCATGCACTGATCACGTGGCTATCATGCACTGATCACGTGACTGATCATGCACTGATCACGTCTATATCATGCACTGATCACGTGACTGATCATGCACTGATCACGTGGCTGATCATGCACTGATCACGTGACTGATCATGCACTGATCACGTGGCTGATCATGCACTGATCACGTGACTGATCATGCACTGATCACGTGACTGATCATGCACTGATCACGTGACTGATCATGCACTGATCACGTGGCTATCATGCACTACTCACGTGGCTGATCATGCAATGATCATGTAGCTACCATGTACTGGTCACGTGACTGATCATACACCCATCAGGTGACTGATCATGCACTGATCACGTGGCTATCATGCACTGATCACGTGGCTGATCATGCACTGATCACGTGCCTGGTCATGCACTGATCACGTGACTGATCATGCACTGATCACGTGGCTGATCATGCACTGATCACGTGGCTGATCATGCACTGATCACGTGGCTGATCATGCACTGATACCGTGACTGAGCATGGACTGATCACATGACTATCATGTAGTGATCACGTGACTTAATGGCGCTGATCATGTGACTGATCATGCGCTGATCATGTTTGCTATCATACACTGATCATGTGCCTCTGGAGGCAATAAACAAAGAGCTGAGTAGGCACGAATCAAACAGTCAGCAGGCAATAATCATGGAACTCAGGTGTGAGGAATCATGCTGCTCAGCTGGCAATAATCAAGCAGCTGAGCAGGCAGGAATTACGCAGCACAGCTGGCAATTGTCAAGCAGATGACAGGCAGGAATCGTGCAGCTCAGCTGGCAATTGTCAAGCAGATGAGCAGACAGTAATCACGCAGCTCAGCAGGCCCAGATCACGTGACTGAGCATGCACTGTTCACGTGGCTGATCATACACTGATCACGTGACTGATCATGCACTGATCACGTGGCTATCATGCACTGATCACGTGGCTGATCATACACTGATCACGTGTCTGATCATGCACTGATCACGTGGCTGATCATGCACTGTCACGTGAACTGATCATGCACTGATCACGTGGCTGATCATGCACTGATCACGTGGCTGATCATGCACTGATCACGTGGCTGATCATGCACTGATCACGTGACTGATCATGCACTGATCACGTGGCTATCATGCACTGATCACTGGCTATCATGCACTGATCACGTGGCTGATCATGCACTGATCACGTGACTGATCATGCACTGATCACGTCTATATCATGCACTGATCACGTGACTGATCATGCACTGATCACGTGGATGATCATGCACTGATCACGTGACTGATCATGCACTGATCACGTGGCTGATCATGCACTGATCACGTAGCTACCATGTACTGATCACGTGACTGATCATGCACTGATCACGTGACTGATCATGCACTGATCACGTGACTGATCATGCACTGATCACGTGACTGATCATGCACTGATCACGTGACTGATCATGCACTGATCACGTGGCTATCATGCACTGATCACGTGGCTGATCATGCACTGATCACGTAGCTACCATGCACTGGTCACGTGACTGATCATACACTGATCACGTGACTGATCATGCACTGATCACGTGGCTATCATGCACTGATCACGTGGCTGATCATGCACTGATCACGTGCCTGATCATGCACTGATCACGTGACTGATCATGCACTGATCACGTGGCTATCATGCACTGATCACGTGGCTGATCATGCACTGATCACGTGGCTGATCATGCACTGATCACGTGACTGATCATGCACTGATCACGTGACTATCATGCACTGATCACGTGGCTATCATGCACTGATCACGTGGCTGATCATGCACTGATCATGTAGCTATCATGCACTGGTCACGTGACTGATCATGCACTGATCACGTGACTGATCATGCACTGATCACGTGGCTATCATGCACTGATCACGTGACTGATCATGCACTGATCACGTCTATATCATGCACTGATCACGTGACTGATCATGCACTGATCACGTGGCTGATCATGCACTGATCACGTGACTGATCATGCACTGATCACGTGGCTGATCATGCACTGATCACGTGACTGATCATGCACTGATCACGTGACTGATCATGCACTGATCACGTGACTGATCATGCACTGATCACGTGGCTATCATGCACTGATCACGTGGCTGATCATGCACTGATCACGTAGCTACCATGCACTGGTCACGTGACTGATCATGCACTGATCACGTGACTGATCATGCACTGATCACGTGGCTATCATGCACTGATCACGTGGCTGATCATGCACTGATCACGTGCCTGATCATGCACTGATCACGTGACTGATCATGCACTGATCACGTGGCTATCATGCACTGATCACGTGGCTGATCATGCACTGATCACGTGGCTGATCATGCACTGATCACGTGACTGATCATGCACTGATCACGTGACTGATCATGCACTGATCACGTGGCTATCATGCACTGATCACGTGGCTGATCATGCACTGATCACGTAGCTATCATGTACTGATCACGTGACTGATCATGCACTGATCAGTTGACTGATCATGCACTGATCACGTGGCTATCATGCACTGATCACGTGACTGATCATGCACTGATCACGTGATATCATGCACTGATCACGTGACTGATCATGCACTGATCACGTGGCTGATCATGCACTGATCACGTGACTGATCATGCACTGATCACGTGGCTGATCATGCACTGATCACGTGACTGATCATGCACTGATCACGTGACTGATCATGCACTGATCACGTGACTGATCATGCACTGATCACGTGGCTATCATGCACTACTCACGTGGCTGATCATGCAATGATCATGTAGCTACCATGTACAGTCACGTGACTGATCATACACCCATCAGGTGACTGATCATGCACTGATCACGTGGCTATCATGCACTGATCACGTGGCTGATCATGCACTGATCACGTGCCTGGTCATGCACTGATCACGTGACTGATCATGCACTGATCACGTGGCTGATCATGCACTGATCACGTGGCTGATCATGCACTGATCACGTGGCTGATCATGCACTGATACCGTGACTGAGCATGGACTGATCACATGACTATCATGTAGTGATCACGTGACTTAATGGCGCTGATCATGTGACTGATCATGCGCTGATCATGTTTGCTATCATACACTGATCATGTGCCTCTGGAGGCAATAAACAAAGAGCTGAGTAGGCACGAATCAAACAGTCAGCAGGCAATAATCATGGAACTCAGGTGTGAGGAATCATGCTGCTCAGCTGGCAATAATCAAGCAGCTGAGCAGGCAGGAATTACGCAGCACAGCTGGCAATTGTCAAGCAGATGACAGGCAGGAATCGTGCAGCTCAGCTGGCAATTGTCAAGCAGATGAGCAGACAGTAATCACGCAGCTCAGCAGGCCCAGATCACGTGACTGAGCATGCACTGTTCACGTGGCTGATCATACACTGATCACGTGACTGATCATGCACTGATCACGTGGCTATCATGCACTGATCACGTGGCTGATCATACACTGTTCACGTGACTGATCATGCACTGATCACGTGGCTGATCATGCACTGATCACGTGGCTGATCATGCACTGATCACGTGGCTGATCATGCACTGATCACGTGGCTGATCATGCACTGTCACGTGATCATGCACTGATCACGTGGCTGATCATGCACTGATCACGTGGCTATCATGCACTGATCACGTGGCTGATCATGCACTGATCACGTGACTGATCATGCACTGATCACGTGGCTATCATGCACTGATCACGTGGCTATCATGCACTGATCACGTGGCTGATCATGCACTGATCACGTGACTGATCATGCACTGATCACGTCTATATCATGCACTGATCACGTGACTGATCATGCACTGATCACGTGGATGATCATGCACTGATCACGTGACTGATCATGCACTGATCACGTGGCTGATCATGCACTGATCACGTAGCTACCATGTACTGGTCACGTGACTGATCATGCACTGATCACGTGATTGATCATGCACTGATCACGTGGCTGATCATGCACTGATCACGTGGTGATCATGCACTGATCACGTGACTGATCATGCACTGATCACGTGGCTATCATGCACTGATCACGTGGCTGATCATGCAATGATCACGTAGCTACCATGTACTGGTCACGTGACTGATCATACACTGATCACGTGACTGATCATGCACTGATCACGTGGCTATCATGCACTGATCACGTGGCTGATCATGCACTGATCACGTGCCTGATCATGCACTGATCACGTGACTGATCATGCACTGATCACGTGGCTATCATGCACTGATCACGTGGCTGATCATGCACTGATCACGTGGCTGATCATGCACTGATACGTGACTGATCATGCACTGATCACGTGACTATCATGCACTGATCACGTGGCTATCATGCACTGATCACGTGGCTGATCATGCACTGATCATGTAGCTATCATGCACTGATCACGTGAATGATCATGCACTGATCACGTGACTGATCATGCACTGATCACGTGGCTATCATGCACTGATCACGTGACTGATCATGCACTGATCACGTCTATATCATGCACTGATCACGTGACTGATCATGCACTGATCACGTGGCTGATCATACACTGATCACGTGACTGATCATGCACTGATCACGTGGCTGATCATGCACTGATCACGTGACTGATCATGCACTGATCACGTGACTGATCATGCACTGATCACGTGACTGATCATGCACTGATCACGTGGCTATCATGCACTGATCACGTGGCTGATCATGCACTGATCACGTAGCTACCATGCACTGGTCACGTGACTGATCATGCACTGATCACGTGACTGATCATGCACTGATCACGTGGCTATCATGCACTGATCACGTGGCTGATCATGCACTGATCACGTGACTGATCATGCACTGATCACGTGACTGATCATGCACTGATCACGTGGCTATCATGCACTGATCACGTGGCTGATCATGCACTGATCACGTGGCTGATCATGCACTGATCACGTGACTGATCATGCACTGATCACGTGACTGATCATGCACTGATCACGTGGCTATCATGCACTGATCACGTGGCTGATCATGCACTGATCACGTAGCTACCATGTACTGGTCACGTGACTGATCATGCACTGATCAGTTGACTGATCATGCACTGATCACGTGGCTATCATGCACTGATCACGTGACTGATCATGCACTGATCACGTCTATATCATGCACTGATCACGTGACTGATCATGCACTGATCACGTGGCTGATCATGCACTGATCACGTGACTGATCATGCACTGATCACGTGGCTGATCATGCACTGATCACGTGACTGATCATGCACTGATCACGTGACTGATCATGCACTGATCACGTGACTGATCATGCACTGATCACGTGGCTATCATGCACTACTCACGTGGCTGATCATGCAATGATCATGTAGCTACCATGTACAGTCACGTGACTGATCATACACCCATCAGGTGACTGATCATGCACTGATCACGTGGCTATCATGCACTGATCACGTGGCTGATCATGCACTGATCACGTGCCTGGTCATGCACTGATCACGTGACTGATCATGCACTGATCACGTGGCTGATCATGAACTGATCACGTGGCTGATCATGCACTGATCACGTGGCTGATCATGCACTGATACCGTGACTGAGCATGGACTGATCACATGACTATCATGTAGTGATCACGTGACTTAATGGCGCTGATCATGTGACTGATCATGCGCTGATCATGTTTGCTATCATACACTGATCATGTGCCTCTGGAGGCAATAAACAAAGAGCTGAGTAGGCACGAATCAAACAGTCAGCAGGCAATAATCATGGAACTCAGCTGTGAGGAATCATGCTGCTCAGCTGGCAATAATCAAGCAGCTGAGCAGGCAGGAATTACGCAGCACAGCTGGCAATTGTCAAGCAGATGACAGGCAGGAATCGTGCAGCTCAGCTGGCAATTGTCAAGCAGATGAGCAGACAGTAATCACGCAGCTCAGCAGGCCCAGATCACGTGACTGAGCATGCACTGTTCACGTGGCTGATCATACACTGATCACGTGACTGATCATGCACTGATCACGTGGCTATCATGCACTGATCACGTGGCTGATCATACACTGCTCACGTGACTGATCATGCACTGATCACGTGGCTATCATGCACTGATCACGTGGCTGATCATGCACTGATCACGTGGCTGATCATGCACTGATCACGTGGCTGATCATGCACTGATCACGTGGCTGATCATGCACTGATCACGTGGCTGATCATGCACTGATCACGTGGCTATCATGCACTGATCACGTGGCTGATCATACACTGATCACGTGACTGATCATGCACTGATCACTGGCTATCATGCACTCATCACTGGCTATCATGCACTGATCACGTGGCTGATCATGCACTGATCACGTGACTGATCATGCACTGATCACGTCTATATCATGCACTGATCACGTGACTGATCATGCACTGATCACGTGGATGATCATGCACTGATCACGTGACTGATCATGCACTGATCACGTGACTGATCATGCACTGATCACGTAGCTATCATGCACTGATCACGTGACTGATCATGCACTGATCACGTGGCTGATCATGCACTGATCACGTGACTGATCATGCACTGATCACGTGACTGATCATGCACTGATCACGTGACTGATCATGCACTGATCACGTGGCTATCATGCACTACTCACGTGGCTGATCATGCAATGATCATGTAGCTACCATGTACTGGTCACGTGACTGATCATACACCCATCAGGTGACTGATCATGCACTGATCACGTGGCTATCATGCACTGATCACGTGGCTGATCATGCACTGATCACGTGCCTGATCATGCACTGATCACGTGACTGATCATGCACTGATCACGTGGCTATCATGCACTGATCACGTGGCTGATCATGCACTGATCACGTGGCTGATCATGCACTGATACCGTGACTGAGCATGGACTGATCACATGACTATCATGTAGTGATCACGTGACTTAATGGCGCTGATCATGTGACTCATGCGCTGATCATGTTTGCTATCATACACTGATCATGTGCCTCTGGAGGCAATAAACAAAGAGCTGAGTAGGCACGAATCAAACAGTCAGCAGGCAATAATCATGGAACTCAGCTGTGAGGAATCATGCTGCTCAGCTGGCAATAATCAAGCAGCTGAGCAGGCAGGAATTACGCAGCACAGCTGGCAATTGTCAAGCAGATGACAGGCAGGAATCGTGCAGCTCAGCTGGCAATTGTCAAGCAGATGAGCAGACAGTAATCACGCAGCTCAGCAGGCCCAGATCACGTGACTGAGCATGCACTGTTCACGTGGCTGATCATACACTGATCACGTGACTGATCATGCACTGATCACGTGGCTATCATGCACTGATCACGTGGCTGATCATACACTGTTCACGTGACTGATCATGCACTGATCACGTGGCTGATCATGCACTGATCACGTGGCTGATCATGCACTGATCACGTGGCTGATCATGCACTGATCACGTGGCTGATCATGCACTGATCACGTGACTGATCATGCACTGATCACGTGGCTGATCATGCACTGATCACGTGGCTATCATGCACTGATCACGTGGCTGATCATGCACTGATCACGTGACTGATCATGCACTGATCACGTGGCTATCATGCACTGATCACGTGGCTATCATGCACTGATCACGTGGCTGATCATGCACTGATCACGTGACTGATCATGCACTGATCACGTCTATATCATGCACTGATCACGTGACTGATCATGCACTGATCACGTGATGATCATGCACTGATCATGTGACTGATCATGCACTGATCACGTGGCTGATCATGCACTGATCACGTAGCTATCATGCACTGGTCACGTGACTGATCATGCACTGATCACGTGATTGATCATGCACTGATCACGTGGCTGATCATGCACTGATCACGTGGCTGATCATGCACTGATCACGTGACTGATCATGCACTGATCACGTGGCTATCATGCACTGATCACGTGGCTGATCATGCACTGATCATGTAGCTATCATGCACTGGTCACGTGACTGATCATGCACTGATCACGTGACTGATCATGCACTGATCACGTGGCTATCATGCACTGATCACGTGGCTGATCATGCACTGATCACGTGACTGATCATGCACTGATCACGTGACTGATCATGCACTGATCACGTGGCTGATCATGCACTGATCACGTGGCTGATCATGCACTGATCACGTGGCTGATCATGCACTGATCACGTGACTGATCATGCACTGATCACATGACTATCATGCACTGATCACGTGGCTATCATGCACTGATCACGTGGCTGATCATGCACTGATCATGTAGCTACATGCACTGGTCACGTGACTGATCATGCACTGATCACGTGACTGATCATGCACTGATCACGTGGCTATCATGCACTGATCACGTGACTGATCATGCACTGATCACGTGATATCATGCACTGATCACGTGACTGATCATGCACTGATCACGTGGCTGATCATGCACTGATCACGTGACTGATCATGCACTGATCACGTGGCTGATCATGCACTGATCACGTGACTGATCATGCACTGATCACGTGACTGATCATGCACTGATCACGTGACTGATCATGCACTGATCACGTGGCTATCATGCACTGATCACGTGGCTGATCATGCACTGATCACGTAGCTACCATGCACTGGTCACGTGACTGATCATGCACTGATCACGTGACTGATCATGCACTGATCACGTGGCTATCATGCACTGATCACGTGGCTGATCATGCACTGATCACGTGACTGATCATGCACTGATCACGTGACTGATCATGCACTGATCACGTGGCTATCATGCACTGATCACGTGGCTGATCATGCACTGATCACGTGGCTGATCATGCACTGATCACGTGACTGATCATGCACTGATCACGTGACTGATCATGCACTGATCACGTGGCTATCATGCACTGATCACGTGGCTGATCATGCACTGATCACGTAGCTACCATGCACTGATCACGTGACTGATCATGCACTGATCACGTGACTGATCATGCACTGATCACGTGGCTATCATGCACTGATCACGTGACTGATCATGCACTGATCACGTCTATATCATGCACTGATCACGTGACTGATCATGCACTGATCACGTGGCTGATCATGCACTGATCACGTGACTGATCATGCACTGATCACGTGGCTGATCATGCACTGATCACGTGACTGATCATGCACTGATCACGTGACTGATCATGCACTGATCACGTGACTGATCATGCACTGATCACGTGGCTATCATGCACTACTCACGTGGCTGATCATGCAATGATCATGTAGCTATGTACAGGTCACGTGACTGATCATACACCCATCAGGTGACTGATCATGCACTGATCACGTGGCTATCATGCACTGATCACGTGGCTGATCATGCACTGATCACGTGCCTGGTCATGCACTGATCACGTGACTGATCATGCACTGATCACGTGGCTGATCATGCACTGATCACGTGGCTGATCATGCACTGATCACGTGGCTGATCATGCACTGATACCGTGACTGAGCATGGACTGATCACATGACTATCATGTAGTGATCACGTGACTTAATGGCGCTGATCATGTGACTGATCATGCGCTGATCATGTTTGCTATCATACACTGATCATGTGCCTCTGGAGGCAATAAACAAAGAGCTGAGTAGGCACGAATCAAACAGTCAGCAGGCAATAATCATGGAACTCAGCTGTGAGGAATCATGCTGCTCAGCTGGCAATAATCAAGCAGCTGAGCAGGCAGGAATTACGCAGCACAGCTGGCAATTGTCAAGCAGATGACAGGCAGGAATCGTGCAGCTCAGCTGGCAATTGTCAAGCAGATGAGCAGACAGTAATCACGCAGCTCAGCAGGCCCAGATCACGTGACTGAGCATGCACTGTTCACGTGGCTGATCATACACTGATCACGTGACTGATCATGCACTGATCACGTGGCTATCATGCACTGATCACGTGGCTGATCATACACTGATCACGTGACTGATCATGCACTGATCACGTGGCTATCATGCACTGATCACGTGGCTGATCATGCACTGATCACGTGACTGATCATGCACTGATCACGTGGCTGATCATGCACTGATCACGTGGCTGATCATGCACTGATCACGTGGCTGATCATGCACTGATCACGTGACTGATCATGCACTGATCACTGGCTATCATGCACTGATCACTGGCTATCATGCACTGATCACGTGGCTGATCATGCACTGATCACGTGACTGATCATGCACTGATCACGTCTATATCATGCACTGATCACGTGACTGATCATGCACTGATCACGTGGATGATCATGCACTGATCACGTGACTGATCATGCACTGATCACGTGACTGATCATGCACTGATCACGTGGCTATCATGCACTGATCACGTGACTGATCATGCACTGATCACGTGGCTGATCATGCACTGATCACGTGACTGATCATGCACTGATCACGTGGCTGATCATGCACTGATCACGTGACTGATCATGCACTGATCACGTGGCTATCATGCACTGATCACGTGGCTGATCATGCACTGATCACGTGAGCTATCATGCACTGATCACGTGACTGATCATGCACTGATCACGTGACTGATCATGCACTGATCACGTGGCTATCATGCACTGATCACGTGGCTGATCATGCACTGATCACGTGGCTGATCATGCACTGATCACGTGACTGATCATGCACTGATCACGTGGCTATCATGCACTGATCACGTGGCTGATCATGCACTGATCACGTGGCTGATCATGCACTGATCACGTGACTGATCATGCACTGATCACGTGACTGATCATGCACTGATCACGTGGCTATCATGCACTGATCACGTGGCTGATCATGCACTGATCATGTAGCTACCATGTACTGGTCACGTGACTGATCATACACTGATCACGTGACTGATCATGCACTGATCACGTGGCTATCATGCACTGATCACGTGACTGATCATGCACTGATCACGTCTATATCATGCACTGATCACATGACTGATCATGCACTGATCACGTGGATGATCATGCACTGATCATGTGACTGATCATGCACTGATCACGTGGCTGATCATGCACTGATCACGTGACTGATCATGCACTGATCACGTGACTGATCATGCACTGATCACGTGACTGATCATGCACTGATCACGTGGCTATCATGCACTGATCACGTGGCTGATCATGCACTGATCATGTAGCTACCATGCACTGGTCACGTGACTGATCATGCACTGATCACGTGACTGATCATGCACTGATCACGTGGCTATCATGCACTGATCACGTGGCTGATCATGCACTGATCACGTGCCTGATCATGCACTGATCACGTGACTGATCATGCACTGATCACGTGGCTATCATGCACTGATCACGTGGCTGATCATGCACTGATCACGTGGCTGATCATGCACTGATCACGTGACTGATCATGCACTGATCACGTGACTATCATGCACTGATCACGTGGCTATCATGCACTGATCACGTGGCTGATCATGCACTGATCATGTAGCTATCATGCACTGATCACGTGACTGATCATGCACTGATCACGTGACTGATCATGCACTGATCACGTGGCTATCATGCACTGATCACGTGACTGATCATGCACTGATCACGTCTATATCATGCACTGATCACGTGACTGATCATGCACTGATCACGTGGCTGATCATGCACTGATCACGTGACTGATCATGCACTGATCACGTGGCTGATCATGCACTGATCACGTGACTGATCATGCACTGATCACGTGGCTATCATGCACTGATCACGTGGCTGATCATGCACTGATCACGTGACTGATCATGCACTGATCACGTGGCTGATCATGCACTGATCACGTGACTGATCATGCACTGATCACGTGGCTGATCATGCACTGATCACGTGGCTGATCATGCACTGATCACGTGGCTGATCATGCACTGATCACGTGACTGATCATGCACTGATCACTGGCTATCATGCACTGATCACTGGCTATCATGCACTGATCACGTGGCTGATCATGCACTGATCACGTGACTGATCATGCACTGATCACGTCTATATCATGCACTGATCACGTGACTGATCATGCACTGATCACGTGGATGATCATGCACTGATCACGTGACTGATCATGCACTGATCACGTGGCTGATCATGCACTGATCACGTAGCTACCATGCACTGGTCACGTGACTGATCATGCACTGATCACGTGACTGATCATGCACTGATCACGTGGCTATCATGCACTGATCACGTGGCTGATCATGCACTGATCACGTGGCTGATCATGCACTGATCACGTGACTGATCATGCACTGATCACGTGGCTGATCATGCACTGATCACGTGGCTGATCATGCACTGATCACGTGGCTGATCATGCACTGATCACGTGACTGATCATGCACTGATCACGTGACTGATCATGCACTGATCACGTGGCTATCATGCACTGATCACGTGGCTGATCATGCACTGATCACGTGGCTATCATGCACTGATCACGTGACTGATCATGCACTGATCACGTGACTGATCATGCACTGATCACGTGGCTATCATGCACTGATCACGTGACTGATCATGCACTGATCACGTGATATCATGCACTGATCACGTGACTGATCATGCACTGATCACGTGGCTGATCATGCACTGATCACGTGACTGATCATGCACTGATCACGTGGCTGATCATACTGATCACGTGACTGATCATGCACTGATCACGTGACTGATCATGCACTGATCACGTGACTGATCATGCACTGATCACGTGGCTATCATGCACTGATCACGTGGCTGATCATGCACTGATCACGTAGCTACCATGCACTGGTCACGTGACTGATCATGCACTGATCACGTGGCTGATCATGCACTGATCACGTGGCTGATCATGCACTGATCACGTGGCTGATCATGCACTGATCACGTGACTGATCATGCACTGATCACGTGACTGATCATGCACTGATCACGTGGCTATCATGCACTGATCACGTGGCTGATCATGCACTGATCACGTGGCTGATCATGCACTGATCACGTGACTGATCATGCACTGATCACGTGACTATCATGCACTGATCACGTATCATGCACTGATCACGTGGCTGATCATGCACTGATCACGTAGCTATCATGCACTGATCACGTGACTGATCATGCACTGATCACGTGGCTATCATGCACTGATCACGTGGCTATCATGCACTGATCACGTGGCTGATCATGCACTGATCACGTGACTGATCATGCACTGATCACGTGGCTGATCATGCACTGATCACGTGGCTGATCATGCACTGATCACGTGACTGATCATGCACTGATCACGTGGCTGATCATGCACTGATCACGTGACATCATGCACTGATCACGTGACTGATCATGCACTGATCACGTGACTGATCATGCACTGATCACGTGGCTATCATGCACTACTCACGTGGCTGATCATGCAATGATCATGTAGCTACCATGTACATCACGTGACTGATCATACACATCAGGTGACTGATCATGCACTGATCACGTGGCTATCATGCACTGATCACGTGGCTGATCATGCACTGATCACGTGCCTGATCATGCACTGATCACGTGACTGATCATGCACTGATCACGTGGCTATCATGCACTGATCACGTGACTGATCATGCACTGATCACGTGGCTGATCATGCACTGATACCGTGACTGAGCATGGACTGATCACATGACTATCATGTAGTGATCACGTGACTTAATGGCGCTGATCATGTGACTGATCATGCGCTGATCATGTTTGCTATCATACACTGATCATGTGCCTCTGGAGGCAATAAACAAAGAGCTGAGTAGGCACGAATCAAACAGTCAGCAGGCAATAATCATGGAACTCAGGTGTGAGGAATCATGCTGCTCAGCTGGCAATAATCAAGCAGCTGAGCAGGCAGGAATTACGCAGCACAGCTGGCAATTGTCAAGCAGATGACAGGCAGGAATCGTGCAGCTCAGCTGGCAATTGTCAAGCAGATGAGCAGACAGTAATCACGCAGCTCAGCAGGCCCAGATCACGTGACTGAGCATGCACTGTTCACGTGGCTGATCATACACTGATCACGTGACTGATCATGCACTGATCACGTGGCTATCATGCACTGATCACGTGGCTGATCATACACTGATCACGTGACTGATCATGCACTGATCACGTGGCTATCATGCACTGATCACGTGGCTGATCATGCACTGATCACGTGGCTGATCATGCACTGATCACGTGGCTGATCATGCACTGATCACGCTGATCATGCACTGATCACGTGGCTGATCATGCACTGATCACGTGGACTATCATGCACTGATCACGTGGCTGATCATGCACTGATCACGTGACTGATCATGCACTGATCACTGGCTATCATGCACATCACTGGCTATCATGCACTGATCACGTGGCTGATCATGCACTGATCACGTGACTGATCATGCACTGATCACGTCTATATCATGCACTGATCACGTGACTGCATGCACTGATCACGTGGCTGATCGCACTGATCACGACTGATCATGCACTGATCACGTGACTGATCATGCACTGATCACGTGGCTATCATGCACTGATCACGTGACTGATCATGCACTGATCACGTGGCTGATCATGCACTGATCACGTGACTGATCATGCACTGATCACGTGACTGATCATGCACTGATCACGTGACTGATCATGCACTGATCACGTGGCTATCATGCACTACTCACGTGGCTGATCATGCAATGATCACGTAGCTACCATGTACTGTCACGTGACTGATCATACACCCATCACGTGACTGATCATGCACTGATCACGTGGCTATCATGCACTGATCACGTGGCTGATCATGCACTGATCACGTGCCTGATCATGCACTGATCACGTGACTGATCATGCACTGATCACGTGGCTATCATGCACTGATCACGTGGCTGATCATGCACTGATCACGTGGCTGATCATGCACTGATACCGTGACTGAGCATGGACTGATCACATGACTATCATGTAGTGATCACGTGACTTAATGGCGCTGATCATGTGACTGATCATGCACTGATCATGTTTGCTATCATACACTGATCATGTGCCTCTGGAGGCAATAAACAAAGAGCTGAGTAGGCACGAATCAAACAGTCAGCAGGCAATAATCATGGAACTCAGGTGTGAGGAATCATGCTGCTCAGCTGGCAATAATCAAGCAGCTGAGCAGGCAGGAATTACGCAGCACAGCTGATAATTGTCAAGCAGATGACAGGCAGGAATCGTGCAGCTCAGCTGGCAATTGTCAAGCAGATGAGCAGACAGTAATCACGCAGCTCAGCAGGCCCTGATCACGTGACTGAGCATGCACTGTTCACGTGGCTGATCATACACTGATCACGTGCTGATCATGCACTGATCACGTGGCTATCATGCACTGATCACGTGGCTGATCATGCACTGATCACGTGGCTGACCATGCACTGATCACGTGGCTGATCATGCACTGATCACGTAACTGATCATGCACTGATCACGTGGCTATCATGCACTGATCACGTGGCTGATCATGCACTGATCACGTGACTGATCATGCACTGATCACGTGGCTATCATGCACTGATCACGTGGCTGATCATGCACTGATCACGTGGCTATCATGCACTGGTCACGTGACTGATCATGCACTGATCACGTAACTGATCATGCACTGATCACGTGGCTGATCATGCACTGATCACGTGGCTGATCATGCACTGATCACGTGACTGATCATGCACTGATCACGTGACTGATCATGCACTGATCACGTGACTGATCATGCACTGATCACGTGACTGATCATGCACTGATCACGTGGCTATCATGCACTGATCACGTGGCTGATCATGCACTGATCACGTGGCTGATCATGCACTGATACCGTGACTGAGCATGGACTGATCACATGACTATCATGTAGTGATCACGTGACTTAATGGCACTGATCATGTGACTGATCATGCACTGATCATGTTTGCTATCATACACTGATCATGTGCCTCTGAGGCAATAAACAAAGAGCTGAGTGGCACGATCAAACAGTCAGCAGGCAATAATCATGGAACTCAGCTGTGAGGAATCATGCTGCTCAGCTGGCAATAATCAAGCAGCTGAGCAGGCAGGAATTACGCAGCACAGCTGGCAATTGTCAAGCAGATGACAGGCAGGAATCGTGCAGCTCAGCTGGCAATTGTCAAGCAGATGAGCAGACAGTAATCACGCAGCTCAGCAGGCCCTGATCACGTGACTGAGCATGCACTGTTCACGTGGCTGATCATACACTGATCACGTGATGATCATGCACTGATCACTTGGATATCATGCACTGATCACGTGGCTGATCATACACTGTTCACGTGTCTGACCATGCACTGATCACGTGGCTGATCATACACTGCTCACGTAACTGATCATGCACTGATCACGTGGCTATCATGCACTGATCACGTGGCTGAACATGCACTGTTCACGTGGCTGATCACACACCTGTCACGTGACATATCATGCACTGATCACGTGGCACTCATGCACTGATCACGTGGCTGATCATACTCTGCTCACGTAACTCATCATGCACACATCACGTGGCTATCATGCACTGCTCACGTGGCTCGTCATGGAATGATCACGTAGCTACCATATACTGGTCACGTGACTGATCATGCACAGATCACGTAAATGATCATGCACTGTTCACGTGACTGATCATGCTGATCACGTGACTGATCATGCACTGATCACGTGGCTATCATGCACTGCTCACGTGGCTGATCATGCACGATCACGTAGCAACCATGTACTGGTCACGTGACTGATCATGCACTGATCACGTAATTGATCCTGCACTGATCACGTGGCTCATCATGCACTGATCACGTGGCTGATCACACATGTATCACGTGACTGATCATGCACTGATCACGTGGCTCTCATGCACTGATCACGTGGCTATCATGCACTGATCACGTGGCTGATCACACACGTATCACGTGACTGATCATGCACTGATCACGTGGCTATCATGCACTGATCACGTGGCTATCATGCACTGATCACGTGGCTGATCATGCAATGATCACGTGGCTACCATGTACTGGTCACGTGACTGATCATGCACTGATCACGTGATTGATCATGCACTGATCACGTGACTGATCATGCACTGATCACGTGACTGATCATGCACTGATCACGTGACTGATCATGCACTGATCACGTGGCTATCATGCACTGATCACGTGGCTGATCATGCAATGATCACGTGCTACCATGTACTGGTCACGTGACTGATCATGCACTGATCACGTGACTGATCATGCACTGATCACGTGGCTGATCATGCACTGATCACGTGGCTGATCATGCACTGATCACGTGACTGATCATGCACTGATCACGTGACTGATCATGCACTGATCACGTGGCTATCATGCACTGATCACGTGGCTGATCATGCACTGATCACGTGGCTGATCATGCACTGATACCGTGACTGAGCATGGACTGATCACATGACTATCATGTAGTGATCACGTGACTTAATGGCGCTGATCATGTGACTGATCATGCACTGATCATGTTTGCTATCATACACTGATCATGTGCCTCTGGAGGCAATAAACAAAGAGCTGAGTAGGCACGAATCAAACAGTCAGCAGGCAATAATCATGGAACTCAGGTGTGAGGAATCATGCTGCTCAGCTGGCAATAATCAAGCAGCTGAGCAGGCAGGAATTACGCAGCACAGCTGGCAATTGTCAAGCAGATGACAGGCAGGAATCGTGCAGCTCAGCTGGCAATTGTCAAGCAGATGAGCAGACAGTAATCACGCAGCTCAGCAGGCCCTGATCACGTGACTGAGCATGCACTGTTCACGTGGCTGATCATACACTGATCACGTGACTGATCATGCACTGATCACGTGGCTATCATGCACTGATCACGTGGCTGATCATGCACTGATCACGTGCTGACCATGCACTGATCACGTGGCTGATCATGCACTGATCACGTAACTGATCATGCACTGATCACGTGGCTGATCATGCACTGATCACGTGGCTGATCATGCACTGATCACGTGACTGATCATGCACTGATCACGTGGCTATCATGCACTGATCACGTGGCTGATCATGCACTGATCACGTGGCTATCATGTACTGGTCACGTGACTGATCATGCACTGATCACGTGGCTGATCATGCACTGATCACGTGGCTGATCATGCACTGATCACGTGGCTGATCATGCACTGATCACGTGACTGATCATGCACTGATCACGTGACTGATCATGCACTGATCACGTGACTGATCATGCACTGATCACGTGCTGATCATGCACTGATCACGTGACTGATCATGCACTGATCACATGGCTATCATGAACTGATCACGTGGCTGATCATGCACTGATCACGTGGCTGATCATGCACTGATCACCGTGACTGATCATGCACTGATCACGTGACTATCATGCACTGATCACGTGACTTAATGGCACTGATCATGTGACTGATCATGCACTGATCACGTGGCTATCATACACTGATCATGTGCCTCTGGAGGCAATAAACAAAGAGCTGAGTAGGCACGATCAAACAGTCAGCAGGCAATAATCATGGAACTCAGCTGTGAGGAATCATGCTGCTCAGCTGGCAATAATCAAGCAGCTGATCAGGCAGGAATTACGCAGCACAGCTGGCAATTGTCAAGCAGATGATCAGGCAGGAATCGTGCAGCTCAGCTGGCAATTGTCAAGCAGATGAGCAGACAGTAATCACGCAGCTCAGCAGGCCTGATCACGTGACTGAGCATGCACTGATCACGTGGCTGATCATGCACTGATCACGTGATGATCATGCACTGATCACGTGGATATCATGCACTGATCACGTGGCTGATCATACACTGTTCACGTGTCTGACCATGCACTGATCACGTGGCTGATCATACACTGCTCACGTAACTGATCATGCACTGATCACGTGGCTATCATGCACTGATCACGTGGCTGATCATGCACTGATCACGTGGCTGATCATACACTGTCACGTGACTGATCATGCACTGATCACGTGGCTATCATGCACTGATCACGTGGCTGATCATGCACTGATCACGTAACTGATCATGCACACATCACGTGACTATCATGCACTGATCACGTGGCTCTCATGCACTGATCACGTGCTGATCATACACTGATCACGTGACTGATCATGCACAGATCACGTGACTGATCATGCACTGTCACGTGACTGATCATGCACTGATCACGTGACTGATCATGCACTGATCACGTGGCTATCATGCACTGATCACGTGGCTGATCATGCACTGATCACGGCTACCATGCACTGATCACGTGACTGATCATGCACTGATCACGTGACTGATCATGCACTGATCACGTGGCTGATCATGCACTGATCACGTGGCTGATCATACATGTATCACGTGACTGATCATGCACTGATCACGTGGCTATCATGCACTGATCACGTGGCTATCATGCACTGATCACGTGGCTGATCACACGTATCACATGACTGATCATGCACTGATCACGTGGCTATCATGCACTGATCACGTGGCTATCATGCACTGATCACGTGGCTGATCATGCAATGATCACGTAGCTACCATGTACTGGTCACGTGACTGATCATGCACTGATCACGTAATTGATCATGCACTGATCACGTGACTGATCATGCACTGATCACGTGACTGATCATGCACTGATCACGTGACTGATCATGCACTGATCGTGGCTATCATACTGATCACGTGGCTGATCATGCACTGATCACGTAGCTACCATGTACTGGTCACGTGACTGATCATGCACTGATCACGTGACTGATCATGCACTGATCACGTGGCTGATCATGCACTGATCACGTGGCTGATCATGCACTGATCACGTGACTGATCATGCACTGATCACGTGACTGATCATGCACTGATCACGTGGCTATCATGCACTGATCACGTGGCTGATCATGCACTGATCACGTGCCTGATCATGCACTGATCACATGACTGATCATGCACTGATCACGTGACTGATCATGCACTGATCACGTGGCTATCATGCACTATCACGTGGCTGATCATGCAATGATCACGTAGCTACCATGTACTGGTCACGTGACTGATCATGCACTGATCACGTGACTGATCATGCACTGATCACGTGGCTATCATGCACTGATCACGTGGCTGATCATGCACTGATCACGTAGCTATCATGCACTGATCACGTGACTGATCATACACTGATCACGTGACTGATCATGCACTGATCACGTGGCTATCATGCACTGATCACGTGGCTGATCATGCACTGATCACGTGACTGATCATGCACTGATCACGTGACTGATCATGCACTGATCACGTGGCTATCATGCACTGATCACGTGGCTGATCATGCACTGATCACGTGGCTGATCATGCACTGATCACGTGACTGATCATGCACTGATCACGTGACTATCATGCACTGATCACGTGGCTATCATGCACTGATCACGTGGCTGATCATGCACTGATCATGTAGCTATCATGCACTGATCACGTGACTGATCATACATAAGGTGGCTGATCATGCACTGATCACGTGGCTATCATGCACTGATCACGTGACTGATCATGCACTGATCACGTGGCTATCATGCACTGATCACGTGACTGATCATGCACTGATCACGTGGCTGATCATGCACTGATCACGTGACTGATCATGCACTGATCACGTGGCTGATCATGCACTGATCACGTGACTGATCATGCACTGATCACGTGACTGATCATGCACTGATCACGTGACTGATCATGCACTGATCACGTGGCTATCATGCACTACTCACGTGGCTGATCATGCAATGATCATGTAGCTACCATGTACTGGTCACGTGACTGATCATACACCATCAGGTGACTGATCATGCACTGATCACGTGGCTATCATGCACTGATCACGTGGCTGATCATGCACTGATCACGTGCCTGATCATGCACTGATCACGTGACTGATCATGCACTGATCACGTGGCTATCATGCACTGATCACGTGGCTGATCATGCACTGATCACGTGGCTGATCATGCACTGATACCGTGACTGAGCATGGACTGATCACATGACTATCATGTAGTGATCACGTGACTTAATGGCGCTGATCATGTGACTGATCATGCGCTGATCATGTTTGCTATCATACACTGATCATGTGCCTCTGGAGGCAATAAACAAAGAGCTGAGTAGGCACGAATCAAACAGTCAGCAGGCAATAATCATGGAACTCAGGTGTGAGGAATCATGCTGCTCAGCTGGCAATAATCAAGCAGCTGAGCAGGCAGGAATTACGCAGCACAGCTGATAATTGTCAAGCAGATGACAGGCAGGAATCGTGCAGCTCAGCTGGCAATGTCAAGCAGATGAGCAGACAGTAATCACGCAGCTCAGCAGGCCCAGATCACGTGACTGAGCATGCACTGTTCACGTGGCTGATCATACACTGATCACGTGACTGATCATGCACTGATCACGTGGCTATCATGCACTGATCACGTGGCTGATCATACACTGATCACGTAACTGATCATGCACTGATCACGTGGCTATCATGCACTGATCACGTGGCTGATCATGCACTGATCACGTGGCTGATCATGCACTGATCACGTGGCTGATCATGCACTGATCACGTGACTGATCATGCACTGATCACGTGGCTGATCATGCACTGATCAGTTGACTATCATGCACTGATCACGTGGCTGATCATGCACTGATCACGTGACTGATCATGCACTGATCACTGGCTATCATGCACTGATCACTGGCTATCATGCACTGATCACGTGGCTGATCATACACTGATCACGTGACTGATCATGCACTGATCACGTCTATATCATGCACTGATCACGTGACTGATCATGCACTGATCACGTGGATGATCATGCACTGATCATGTGACGATCATGCACTGATCACGTGGCTGATCATGCACTGATCACGTAGCTATCATGTACTGATCACGTGGCTGATCATGCACTGATCACGTAATTGATCATGCACTGATCACGTGACTATCATGCACTGATCACGTGACTGATCATGCACTGATCACGTGACTGATCATGCACTGATCACGTGGCTATCATGCACTACTCACGTGGCTGATCATGCAATGATCATGTAGCTACCATGTACGGTCAGTGACTGATCATACACCCATCAGGTGACTGATCATGCACTGATCACGTGGCTATCATGCACATTCACGTGGCTGATCATGCACTGATCACGTGCCTGGTCATGCACTGATCACGTGACAAATCATGCACTGATCACGTAGCTATCATGAACTGATCACGTGGCTGATCATGCACTGATCACGTGGCTGATCATGCACTGATACCGTGACTGAGCATGGACTGATCACATGACTATCATGTAGTGATCACGTGACTTAATGGCGCTGATCATGTGACTGATCATGCGCTGATCATGTTTGCTATCATACACTGATCATGTGCCTCTGGAGGCAATAAACAAAGAGCTGAGTAGGCACGAATCAAACAGTCAGCAGGCAATAATCATGGAACTCAGGTGTGAGGAATCATGCTGCTCAGCTGGCAATAATCAAGCAGCTGAGCAGGCAGGAATTCGCAGCACAGCTGGCAATTGTCAAGCAGATGACAGGCAGGAATCGTGCAGCTCAGCTGGCAATTGTCAAGCAGATGAGCAGACAGTAATCACGCAGCTCAGCAGGCCCAGATCACGTGACTGAGCATGCACTGTTCACGTGGCTGATCATACACTGATCACGTGACTGATCATGCACTGATCACGTGGCTATCATGCACTGATCACGTGGCTGATCATGCACTGATCACGTGGCTATCATGCACTGATCACGTGACTGATCATGCACTGATCACGTGGCTGATCATGCACTGATCACGTGACTATCATGCACTGATCACGTGGTGATCATGCACTGATCACGTGACTGATCATGCACTGATCACGTGGCTATCATGCACTGCTCACGTGGCTGATCATGCAATGATCACGTAGCTACCATGTACTGGTCACGTGACTGATCATGCACTGATCACGTGACTGATCATGCACTGATCACGTGGCTGATCATGCACTGATCACGTGGCTGATCATGCACTGATCACGTGACTGATCATGCACTGATCACGTGACTGATCATGCACTGATCACGTGACTGATCATGCACTGATCACGTGCCTGATCATGCACTGATCACGTGACTGATCATGCACTGATCACATGGCTGATCATGCACTGATCACGTGGCTGATCATGCACTGATCACGTGGCTGATCATGCACTGATACCGTGACTGAGCATGGACTGATCACATGACTATCATGTAGTGATCACGTGACTTAATGGCACTGATCATGTGACTGATCATGCACTGATCATGTTTGCTATCATACACTGATCATGTGCCTCTGGAGGCAATAAACAAAGAGCTGAGTAGGCACGAATCAAACAGTCAGCAGGCAATAATCATGGAACTCAGCTGTGAGGATCATGCTGCTCAGCTGGCAATAATCAAGCAGCTGAGCAGGCAGGAATTACGCAGCACAGCTGGCAATTGTCAAGCAGATGACAGGCAGGAATCGTGCAGCTCAGCTGGCAATTGTCAAGCAGATGAGCAGACAGTAATCACGCAGCTCAGCAGGCCCTGATCACGTGACTGAGCATGCACTGTTCACGTGGCTGATCATACACTGATCACGTGATGATCATGCACTGATCACTTGGATATCATGCACTGATCACGTGGCTGATCATACACTGTTCACGTGTCTGACCATGCACTGATCACGTGGCTGATCATACACTGCTCACGTAACTGATCATGCACTGATCACGTGGCTATCATGCACTGATCACGTGGCTGAACATGCACTGTTCACGTGGCTGATCACACACCTGTCACGTGACATATCATGCACTGATCACGTGGCACTCATGCACTGATCACGTGGCTGATCATACTCTGCTCACGTGCTCATCATGCACACATCACGTGGCTATCATGCACTGCTCACGTGGCTCGTCATGGAATGATCACGTAGCTACCATATACTGGTCACGTGACTGATCATGCACTGATCACGTAAATGATCATGCACTGTTCACGTGACTGATCATGTACTGATCACGTGACTGATCATGCACTGATCACGTGGCTATCATGCACTGCTCACGTGGCTGATCATGCAACGATCACGTAGCAACCATGTACTGGTCACGTGACTGATCATGCACTGATCACGTAATTGATCATGCACTGATCACGTGGCTCATCATGCACTGATCACGTGGCTGATCACACATGTATCACGTGACTGATCATGCACTGATCACGTGGCTATCATGCACTGATCACGTGGCTATCATGCACTGATCACGTGGCTGATCATGCACTATCACGTGACTGATCATGCACTGATCACGTGGCTATCATGCACTGATCACGTGGCTATCATGCACTGATCACGTGGCTGATCATGCAATGATCACGTGGCTACCATGTACTGATCACGTGACTGATCATGCACTGATCACGTAATTGATCATGCACTGATCACGTGACTGATCATGCACTGATCACGTGACTGATCATGCACTGATCACGTGACTGATCATGCACTGATCACGTGGCTATCATGCACTGATCATGTGGCTGATCATGCACTGATCACGTAGCTACCATGCACTGTCACGTGACTGATCATGCACTGATCACGTGACTGATCATGCACTGATCACGTGGCTGATCATGCACTGATCACGTGGCTGATCATGCACTGATCACGTGCTGATCATGCACTGATCACGTGACTGATCATGCACTGATCACGTGGCTATCATGCACTGATCACGTGGCTGATCATGCACTGATCACGTGCTGATCATGCACTGATCACATGACTGATCATGCACTGATCACGTGACTGATCATGCACTGATCACGTGGCTATCATGCACTACTCACGTGGCTGATCATGCACTGATCATAGCTACCATGTACTGGTCACGTGACTGATCATGCACTGATCACGTGACTGATCATGCACTGATCACGTGGCTATCATGCACTGATCACGTGGCTGATCATGCACTGATCACGTGACTGATCATGCACTGATCACGTGACTGATCATGCACTGATCACGTGGCTATCATGCACTGATCACGTGGCTGATCATGCACTGATCACGTGGCTGATCATGCACTGATACGTGACTGATCATGCACTGATCACGTGACTATCATGCACTGATCACGTGGCTATCATGCACTGATCACGTGGCTGATCATGCACTGATCATGTAGCTATCATGCACTGATCACGTGACTGATCATGCACTGATCACGTGACTGATCATGCACTGATCACGTGGCTATCATGCACTGATCACGTGACTGATCATGCACTGATCACGTGGATATCATGCACTGATCACGTGACTGATCATGCACTGATCACGTGGCTGATCATGCACTGATCACGTGACTGATCATGCACTGATCACGTGGCTGATCATGCACTGATCACGTGACTGATCATGCACTGATCACGTGACTGATCATGCACTGATCACGTGACTGATCATGCACTGATCACGTGGCTATCATGCACTACTCACGTGGCTGATCATGCAATGATCATGTAGCTACCATGTACTGGTCACGTGACTGATCATACACCCATCAGGTGACTGATCATGCACTGATCACGTGGCTATCATGCACTGATCACGTGGCTGATCATGCACTGATCACGTGCCTGATCATGCACTGATCACGTGACTGATCATGCACTGATCACGTGGCTATCATGCACTGATCACGTGGCTGATCATGCACTGATCACGTGGCTCATGCACTGATACGTGACTGAGCATGGACTGATCACATGACTATCATGTAGTGATCACGTGACTTAATGGCGCTGATCATGTGACTGATCATGCGCTGATCATGTTTGCTATCATACACTGATCATGTGCCTCTGGAGGCAATAAACAAAGAGCTGAGTAGGCACGAATCAAACAGTCAGCAGGCAATAATCATGGAACTCATGTGAGGAATCATGCTGCTCAGCTGGCAATAATCAAGCAGCTGAGCAGGCAGGAATTACGCAGCACAGCTCAATTGTCAAGCAGATGACAGGCAGGAATCGTGCAGCTCAGCTGGCAATTGTCAAGCAGATGAGCAGACAGTAATCACGCAGCTCAGCAGGCCCTGATCACGTGACTGAGCATGCACTGTTCACGTGGCTGATCATACACTGATCACGTGACTGATCATGCACTGATCACGTGGCTATCATGCACTGATCACGTGGCTGATCATACACTGTTCACGTGCTGATCATGCACTGATCACGTGGCTGATCATGCACTGATCACGTGGCTGATCATGCACTGATCACGTGGCTGATCATGCACTGATCACGTGGCTGATCATGCACTGATCACGTGGCTGATCATGCACTGATCACGTGGCTGATCATGCACTGATCACGTGGCTATCATGCACTGATCACGTGGCTGATCATGCACTGATCACGTGACTGATCATGCACTGATCACGTGGCTGATCATGCACTGATCACGTGGCTGATCATGCACTGATCACGTGGCTGATCATGCACTGATCACGTGACTGATCATGCACTGATCACGTCTATATCATGCACTGATCATGACTGATACTGATCACGTGGATGATCATGCACTGATCACGTGACTGATCATGCACTGATCACGTGACTGATCATGCACTGATCACGTGGCTATCATGCACTGATCACGTGACTGATCATGCACTGATCACGTGGCTGATCATGCACTGATCACGTGACTGATCATGCACTGATCACGTGACTGATCATGCACTGATCACGTGACTGATCATGCACTGATCACGTGGCTATCATGCACTATCACGTGGCTGATCATGCAATGATCACGTAGCTACCATGTACTGTCACGTGACTGATCATGCACTGATCACGTGCTGATCATGCACTGATCACGTGGCTATCATGCACTGATCACGTGGCTGATCATGCACTGATCACGTGACTGATCATGCACTGATCACGTGACTGATCATGCACTGATCACGTGGCTATCATGCACTGATCACGTGGCTGATCATGCACTGATCACGTGGCTGATCATGCACTGATCACGTGACTGATCATGCACTGATCACGTGACTGATCATGCACTGATCACGTGGCTATCATGCACTGATCACGTGGCTGATCATGCACTGATCATGTAGCTATCATGCACTGATCACGTGACTGATCATGCACTGATCACGTGACTGATCATGCACTGATCACGTGGCTATCATGCACTGATCACGTGGCTGATCATGCACTGATCACGTGGCTATCATGCACTGATCACGTGACTGATCATGCACTGATCACGTGGCTGATCATGCACTGATCACGTGACTGATCATGCACTGATCACGTGGCTGATCATGCACTGATCACGTGACTGATCATGCACTGATCACGTGGCTGATCATGCACTGATCACGTGACTGATCATGCACTGATCACGTGGCTATCATGCACTGATCACGTGGCTGATCATGCACTGATCACGTAGCTATCATGCACTGTCACGTGACTGATCATGCACTGATCACGTGACTGATCATGCACTGATCACGTGGCTATCATGCACTGATCACGTGGCTGATCATGCACTGATCACGTGCCTGATCATGCACTGATCACGTGACATGCACTGATCACGTGGCTATCATGCACTGATCACGTGGCTGATCATGCACTGATCACGTGGCTGATCATGCACTGATCACGTGACTGATCATGCACTGATCACGTGACTGATCATGCACTGATCACGTGGCTATCATGCACTGATCACGTGGCTGATCATGCACTGATCACGTAGCTATCATGCACTGATCACGTGACTGATCATGCACTGATCACGTGACTGATCATGCACTGATCACGTGGCTATCATGCACTGATCACGTGACTGATCATGCACTGATCACGTCTATATCATGCACTGATCACATGACTGATCATGCACTGATCACGTGGCTGATCATGCACTGATCACGTGACTGATCATGCACTGATCACGTGGCTGATCATGCACTGATCACGTGACTGATCATGCACTGATCACGTGACTGATCATGCACTGATCACGTGACTGATCATGCACTGATCACGTGGCTATCATGCACTACTCACGTGGCTGATCATGCAATGATCATGTAGCTACCATGTACTGGTCACGTGACTGATCATACACCCATCAGGTGACTGATCATGCACTGATCACGTGGCTATCATGCACTGATCACGTGGCTGATCATGCACTGATCACGTGCCTGGTCATGCACTGATCACGTGACTGATCATGCACTGATCACGTGGCTGATCATGCACTGATCACGTGGCTGATCATGCACTGATCACGTGGCTGATCATGCACTGATACCGTGACTGAGCATGGACTGATCACATGACTATCATGTAGTGATCACGTGACTTAATGGCGCTGATCATGTGACTGATCATGCGCTGATCATGTTTGCTATCATACACTGATCATGTGCCTCTGGAGGCAATAAACAAAGAGCTGAGTAGGCACGAATCAAACAGTCAGCAGGCAATAATCATGGAACTCAGCTGTGAGGAATCATGCTGCTCAGCTGGCAATAATCAAGCAGCTGAGCAGGCAGGAATTACGCAGCACAGCTGGCAATTGTCAAGCAGATGACAGGCAGGAATCGTGCAGCTCAGCTGGCAATTGTCAAGCAGATGAGCAGACAGTAATCACGCAGCTCAGCAGGCCCAGATCACGTGACTGAGCATGCACTGTTCACGTGGCTGATCATACACTGATCACGTGACTGATCATGCACTGATCACGTGGCTATCATGCACTGATCACGTGGCTGATCATACACTGTTCACGTGTCTGACCATGCACTGATCACGTGGCTGATCATACACTGCTCACGTAACTGATCATGCACTGATCACGTGGCTGATCATGCACTGATCACGTGGCTGATCATGCACTGATCACGTGGCTGATCATGCACTGATCACGTGACTGATCATGCACTGATCACTGGCTATCATGCACTGATCACTGGCTATCATGCACTGATCACGTGGCTGATCATGCACTGATCACGTGACTGATCATGCACTGATCACGTCTATATCATGCACTGATCACGTGACTGATCATGCACTGATCACGTGGATGATCATGCACTGATCATCGTGACTGATCATGCACTGATCACGTGGCTATCATGCACTGATCACGTGCTGATCATGCACTGATCACGTAGCTACCATGTACTGATCACGTGAGTGATGGCACTGATCACGTAATTGATCATGCACTGATCACGTGACTGATCATGCACTGATCACGTGACTGATCATGCACTGATCACGTGACTGATCATGCACTGATCACGTGGCTATCATGCACTGATCACGTGGCTGATCATGCACTGATCACGTAGCTACCATGTACTGGTCACGTGACTGATCATGCACTGATCACGTGACTGATCATGCACTGATCACGTGGCTGATCATGCACTGATCACGTGGCTGATCATGCACTGATCACGTGACTGATCATGCACTGATCACGTGACTGATCATGCACTGATCACGTGACTGATCATGCACTGATCACGTGACTGATCATGCACTGATCACATGCTATCATGCACTGATCACGTGGCTGATCATGCACTGATCACGTGGCTGATCATGCACTGATCACGTGGCTGATCATGCACTGATACCGTGACTGAGCATGGACTGATCACATGACTATCATGTAGTGATCACGTGACTTAATGGCGCTGATCATGTGACTGATCATGCACTGATCATGTTTGCTATCATACACTGATCATGTGCCTCTGGAGGCAATAAACAAAGAGCTGAGTAGGCACGAATCAAACAGTCAGCAGGCAATAATCATGGAACTCAGCTGTGAGGAATCATGCTGCTCAGCTGGCAATAATCAAGCAGCTGAGCAGGCAGGAATTACGCAGCACAGCTGGCAATTGTCAAGCAGATGACAGGCAGGAATCGTGCAGCTCAGCTGGCAATTGTCAAGCAGATGAGCAGACAGTAATCACGCAGCTCAGCAGGCCCTGATCACGTGACTGAGCATGCACTGTTCACGTGGCTGATCATACACTGATCACGTGATGATCATGCACTGATCACTTGGATATCATGCACTGATCACGTGGCTGATCATACACTGTTCACGTGTCTGACCATGCACTGATCACGTGGCTGATCATACACTGCTCACGTAACTGATCATGCACTGATCACGTGGCTATCATGCACTGATCACGTGGCTGAACATGCACTGTTCACGTGGCTGATCACACACCTGTCACGTGACATATCATGCACTGATCACGTGGCACTCATGCACTGATCACGTGGCTGATCATACTCTGCTCACGTAACTCATCATGCACACATCACGTGGCTATCATGCACTGCTCACGTGGCTCGTCATGGAATGATCACGTAGCTACCATATACTGGTCACGTGACTGATCATGCACAGATCACGTAAATGATCATGCACTGTTCACGTGACTGATCATGTACTGATCACGTGACTGATCATGCACTGATCACGTGGCTATCATGCTCTGCTCACGTGGCTGATCATGCAACGATCACGTAGCAACCATGTACTGGTCACGTGACTGATCATGCACTGATCACGTAATTGATCCTGCACTGATCACGTGGCTCATCATGCACTGATCACGTGGCTGATCACACATGTATCACGTGACTGATCATGCACTGATCACGTGGCTCTCATGCACTGATCACGTGGCTATCATGCACTGATCACGTGGATATCATGCACTGATCACGTGGCTGATCACACTGCGTATCACATGACTGATCATGCACTGATCACGTGGCTATCATGCACTGATCACGTGGCTATCATGCACTGATCACGTGGCTGATCATGCAATGATCACGTAGCTACCATGCACTGGTCACGTGACTGATCATGCACTGATCACGTAATTGATCATGCACTGATCACGTGGCTGATCATGCTGATCACGTGACTGATCATGCACTGATCACGTAACTGATCATGCACTGATCATGTGGCTGATCATGCACTGATCACGTGGCTGATCATGCACTGATCACGTGACTGATCATGCACTGATCACGTGACTGATCATGCACTGATCACGTGGCTATCATGCACTGATCACGTGGCTGATCATACACTGATCACGTGCCTGATCATGCACTGATCACGTGACTGATCATGCACTGATCACGTGACTGATCATGCACTGATCACGTGGCTATCATGCACTGATCACGTGGCTGATCATGCACTGATCACGTAGCTACCATGCACTGGTCAGTGACTGATCATGCACTGATCAGGTGACTGATCATGCACTGATCACGTGGCTATCATGCACTGATCACGTGGCTGATCATGCACTGATCACGTGCCTGATCATGCACTGATCGTGACTGATCATGCACTGATCACGTGGCTATCATGCACTGATCACGTGGCTGATCATGCACTGATCACGTGGCTGATCATGCACTGATCACGTGACTGATCATGCACTGATCACGTGACTGATCATGCAGTGATCACGTGGCTATCATGCACTACTCACGTGGCTGATCATGCAATGATCATGTAGCTACCATGTACAGGTCACGTGAATGATCATGCCCATCAGGTGACTGATCATGCACTGATCACGTGGCTATCATGCACTGATCACGTGACTGATCATGCACTGATCACGTCTATATCATGCACTGATCACATGACTGCCCATGCACTGATCACGTGGATGATCATACACTAATCATGTGACAGATCATGCACTGATCACGTGGCTGATCATGCACTGATACCGTGACTGAGCATGGACTGATCACATGACTATCATGTAGTGATCACGTGACTTAATGGCGCTGATCATGTGACTGATCATGCGCTGATCATGTTTGCTATCATACACTGATCATGTGCCTCTGGAGGCAATAAACAAAGAGCTGAGTAGGCACGAATCAAACAGTCAGCAGGCAATAATCATGGAACTCAGCTGTGAGGAATCATGCTGCTCAGCTGGCAATAATCAAGCAGCTGAGCAGGCAGGATACGCAGCACAGCTGGCAATTGTCAAGCAGATGACAGGCAGGAATCGTGCAGCTCAGCTGGCAATTGTCAAGCAGATGAGCAGACAGTAATCACGCAGCTCAGCAGGCCCAGATCACGTGACTGAGCATGCACTGTTCACGTGGCTGATCATACACTGATCACGTGACTGATCATGCACTGATCACGTGGCTGATCATGCACTGATCACGTGGCTGATCATGCACTGATCACGTGGCTGATCATGCACTGATCACGTGGCTATCATGCACTGATCACGTGGCTGATCATGCACTGATCACGTGACTGATCATGCACTGATCACGTGGCTGATCATGCACTGATCACGTGGCTGATCATGCACTGATCACGTGGCTGATCATGCACTGATCACGTGGCTATCATGCACTGATCACGTGGCTGATCATGCACTGATCACGTGACTGATCATGCACTGATCACGTGGCTGATCATGCACTCCGCGTGACTGATCATGCACTGATCACGTGGCTGATCATGCACTGATCACGTGGCTATCATGCACTGATCACGTGGCTGATCATGCACTGATCACGTGACTGATCATGCACTGATCACTGGCTATCATGCACTGATCACTGGCTATCATGCACTGATCACGTGGCTGATCATGCACTGATCACGTGACTGATCATGCACTGATCACGTGATATCATGCACTGATCACGTGACTGATCATGCACTGATCACGTGGATGATCATGCACTGATCACGTGACTGATCATGCACTGATCACGTGGCTATCATGCACTGATCACGTGGCTGATCATGCACTGATCACGTAGCTATCATGCACTGATCACGTGACTGATCATGCACTGATCACGTAATTGATCATGCACTGATCACGTGACTGATCATGCACTGATCACGTGACTGATCATGCACTGATCACGTGACTGATCATGCACTGATCACGTGGCTATCATGCACTACTCACGTGGCTGATCATGCAATGATCATGTAGCTACCATGTACTGGTCACGTGACTGATCATACACCCATCAGGTGACTGATCATGCACTGATCACGTGGCTATCATGCACTGATCACGTGGCTGATCATGCACTGATCACGTGCCTGGTCATGCACTGATCACGTGACTGATCATGCACTGATCACGTGGCTATCATGCACTGATCACGTGGCTGATCATGCACTGATCACGTGGCTGATCATGCACTGATACCGTGACTGAGCATGGACTGATCACATGACTATCATGTAGTGATCACGTGACTTAATGGCGCTGATCATGTGACTGATCATGCACTGATCATGTTTGCTATCATACACTGATCATGTGCCTCTGGAGGCAATAAACAAAGAGCTGAGTAGGCACGAATCAAACAGTCAGCAGGCAATAATCATGGAACTCAGCTGTGAGGAATCATGCTGCTCAGCTGGCAATAATCAAGCAGCTGAGCAGGCAGGAATTACGCAGCACAGCTGGCAATTGTCAAGCAGATGACAGGCAGGAATCGTGCAGCTCAGCTGGCAATTGTCAAGCAGATGAGCAGACAGTAATCACGCAGCTCAGCAGGCCCTGATCACGTGACTGAGCATGCACTGTTCACGTGGCTGATCATACACTGATCACGTGATGATCATGCACTGATCACGTGGCTATCATGCACTGATCACGTGGCTGATCATGCACTGATCACGTGGCTGATCATGCACTGATCACGTGGCTGATCATGCACTGATCACGTGACTGATCATGCACTGATCACGTGGCTGATCATGCACTGATCACGTGGCTGATCATGCACTGATCACGTGGCTGATCATGCACTGATCACGTGACTGATCATGCACTGATCACGTGGCTGATCATGCACTGATCACGTAACTGATCATGCACTGATCACGTGGCTATCATGCACTGATCACGTGGCTGATCATGCACTGATCACGTGGCTGATCATACACTGATCACGTGACTATCATGCACTGATCACGTGGCATCATGCACTGATCACGTGGCTGATCATGCACTGATCACGTGACTGATCATGCACTGATCACGTGGCTATCATGCACTGATCACGTGGCTGATCATGCAATGATCACGTAGCTACCATGTACTGGTCACGTGACTGATCATGCACTGATCACGTGACTGATCATGCACTGATCACGTGGCTATCATGCACTGATCACGTGGCTGATCATGCGATCACGTAGCTATCATGTACTGATCACGTGACTGATCATGCACTGATCACGTGATTGATCATGCACTGATCACGTGGCTGATCATGCACTGATCACGTGGCTGATCACACATGATCACGTGACTGATCATGCACTGATCACGTGGCTATCATGCACTGATCACGTGGCTGATCATGCACTGATCACGTGGCTATCATGCACTGATCACGTGGCTGATCATGCACTGATCACGTGACTGATCATGCACTGATCACGTGGCTATCATGCACTGATCACGTGGCTATCATGCACTGATCACGTGGCTGATCATGCACTGATCACGTGGCTATCATGCACTGATCACGTGACTGATCATGCACTGATCACGTGGCTGATCATGCACTGATCACGTGGCTGATCATGCACTGATCACGTGACTGATCATGCACTGATCACGTGACTGATCATGCACTGATCACGTGGCTATCATGCACTGATCACGTGGCTGATCATGCACTGATCACGTGGCTACCATGCACTGATCACGTGACTGATCATGCACTGATCACGTAATTGATCATGCACTGATCACGTGGCTGATCATGCACTGATCACGTGGCTGATCATGCACTGATCACGTGACTGATCATGCACTGATCACGTGACTGATCATGCACTGATCACGTGGCTATCATGCACTGATCACGTGGCTGATCATGCACTGATCACGTGGCTGATCATGCACTGATCACGTGACTGATCATGCACTGATCACGTGACTGATCATGCACTGATCACGTGGCTATCATGCACTGATCACGTGGCTGATCATGCACTGATCACGTAGCTATCATGTACTGATCACGTGACTGATCATGCACTGATCACGTGCTGATCATGCACTGATCACGTGGCTATCATGCACTGATCACGTGGCTGATCATGCACTGATCACGTGGCTGATCATGCACTGATCACGTGACTGATCATGCACTGATCACGTGGCTATCATGCACTGATCACGTGGCTGATCATGCACTGATCACGTGGCTGATCATGCACTGATCACGTGACTGATCATGCACTGATCACGTGACTGATCATGCACTGATCACGTGGCTATCATGCACTACTCACGTGGCTGATCATGCAATGATCATGTAGCTACCATGTACAGGTCACGTGAATGATCATACACCCATCAGGTGACTGATCATGCACTGATCACGTGGCTATCATGCACTGATCACGAGACTGATCATGCACTGATCACGTCTATCATGCACTGATCACATGACTGCCCATGCACTGATCACGTGGATGATCATACACTAATCATGTGACAGATCATGCACTGATCACGTGGCTGATCATGCACTGATACCGTGACTGAGCATGGACTGATCACATGACTATCATGTAGTGATCACGTGACTTAATGGCGCTGATCATGTGACTGATCATGCGCTGATCATGTTTGCTATCATACACTGATCATGTGCCTCTGGAGGCAATAAACAAAGAGCTGAGTAGGCACGAATCAAACAGTCAGCAGGCAATAATCATGGAACTCAGCTGTGAGGAATCATGCTGCTCAGCTGGCAATAATCAAGCAGCTGAGCAGGCAGGAATTACGCACAGCTGGCAATTGTCAAGCAGATGACAGGCAGGAATCGTGCAGCTCAGCTGGCAATTGTCAAGCAGATGAGCAGACAGTAATCACGCAGCTCAGCAGGCCCAGATCACGTGACTGAGCATGCACTGTTCACGTGGCTGATCATACACTGATCACGTGACTGATCATGCACTGATCACTTGGCTATCATGCACTGATCACGTGGCTGATCATACACTGTTCACGTGTCTGACCATGCACTGATCACGTGGCTGATCATACACTGCTCACGTAACTGATCATGCACTGATCACGTGGCTGATCATGCACTGATCACGTGGCTGATCATGCACTGATCACGTGGCTGATCATGCACTGATCACGTGACTGATCATGCACTGATCACTGGCTATCATGCACTGATCACTGGCTATCATGCACTGATCACGTGGCTGATCATGCACTGATCACGTGACTGATCATGCACTGATCACGTCTATATCATGCACTGATCACGTGACTGATCATGCACTGATCACGTGGATGATCATGCACTGATCATGTGACTGATCATGCACTGATCACGTGGCTATCATGCACTGCTCACGCTGATCATGCAATGATCACGTAGCTACCATGTACTGTCACGTGACTGATCATGCACTGATCACGTAATTGATCATGCACTGATCACGTGACTGATCATGCACTGATCACGTGACTGATCATGCACTGATCACGTGACTGATCATGCACTGATCACGTGGCTATCATGCACTGATCACGTGGCTGATCATGCACTGATCACGTAGCTACCATGTACTGGTCACGTGACTGATCATGCACTGATCACGTGACTGATCATGCACTGATCACGTGGCTGATCATGCACTGATCACGTGGCTGATCATGCACTGATCACGTGACTGATCATGCACTGATCACGTGACTGATCATGCACTGATCACGTGGCTGATCATGCACTGATCACGTGCCTGATCATGCACTGATCACGTGACTGATCATGCACTGATCACGCTATCATGCACTGATCACCTGGCTGATCATGCACTGATCACGTGGCTGATCATGCACTGATACACTGAGCATGGACTGATCACATGACTATCATGTAGTGATCACGTGACTTAATGGCGCTGATCATGTGACTGATCATGCACTGATCATGTTTGCTATCATACACTGATCATGTGCCTCTGGAGGCAATAAACAAAGAGCTGAGTAGGCACGAATCATACAGTCAGCAGGCAATAATCATGGAACTCAGCTGTGAGGAATCATGCTGCTCAGCTGGCAATAATCAAGCAGCTGAGCAGGCAGGAATTACGCAGCACAGCTGGCAATTGTCAAGCAGATGACAGGCAGGAATCGTGCAGCTCAGCTGGCAATTGTCAAGCAGATGAGCAGACAGTAATCACGCAGCTCAGCAGGCCCTGATCACGTGACTGAGCATGCACTGTTCACGTGGCTGATCATACACTGATCACGTGATGATCATGCACTGATCACTTGGATATCATGCACTGATCACGTGGCTGATCATACACTGTTCACGTGTCTGACCATGCACTGATCACGTGGCTGATCATACACTGCTCACGTAACTGATCATGCACTGATCACGTGGCTATCATGCACTGATCACGTGGCTGAACATGCACTGTTCACGTGGCTGATCACACACCTGTCACGTGACATATCATGCACTGATCACGTGGCACTCATGCACTGATCACGTGGCTGATCATACTCTGCTCACGTAACTCATCATGCACACATCACGTGGCTATCATGCACTGCTCACGTGGCTGTCATGGAATGATCACGTAGCTACCATATACTGGTCACGTGACTGATCATGCACAGATCACGTAAATGATCATGCACTGTTCACGTGACTGATCATGCACTGATCACGTGACTGATCATGCACTGATCACGTGGCTATCATGCACTGCTCACGTGGCTGATCATGCACGATCACGTATAACCATGTACTGGTCACGTGACTGATCATGCACTGATCACGTAATTGATCCTGCACTGATCACGTGGCTCATCATGCACTGATCACGTGGCTGATCACACATGTATCACGTGACTGATCATGCACTGATCACGTGGCTCTCATGCACTGATCACGTGGCTATCATGCACTGATCACGTGGCTATCATGCACTGATCACGTGGCTGATCACACACTATCACATGACTGATCATGCACTGATCACGTGGCTATCATGCACTGATCACGTGGCTATCATGCACTGATCACGTGGCTGATCATGCACTGATCACGTAGCTATCATGCACTGATCACGTGACTGATCATGCACTGATCACGTAATTGATCATGCACTGATCACGTGGCTGATCATGCACTGATCACGTGACTGATCATGCACTGATCACGTGACTGATCATGCACTGATCACGTGGCTATCATGCACTGATCACGTGGCTGATCATGCACTGATCACGTAGCTATCATGCACTGATCACGTGACTGATCATGCACTGATCACGTAATTGATCATGCACTGATCACGTGGCTGATCATGCACTGATCACGTGGCTGATCATGCACTGATCACGTGACTGATCATGCACTGATCACGTGACTGATCATGCACTGATCACGTGGCTATCATGCACTGATCACGTGGCTGATCATGCACTGATCACGTGACTGATCATGCACTGATCACGTGACTGATCATGCACTGATCACGTGGCTATCATGCACTGATCACGTGGCTGATCATGCACTGATCATGTAGCTACCATGTACTGTCAGTGACTGATCATGCACTGATCACGTGGCTGATCATGCACTGATCACGTGGCTATCATGCACTGATCACGTGGCTGATCATGCACTGATCACGTGACTGATCATGCACTGATCACGTGACTGATCATGCACTGATCACGTGGCTATCATGCACTGATCACGTGGCTGATCATGCACTGATCACGTGGCTGATCATGCACTGATCACGTGACTGATCATGCACTGATCACGTGACTGATCATGCACTGATCACGTGGCTATCATGCACTACTCACGTGGCTGATCATGCAATGATCATGTAGCTACCATGTACAGGTCACGTGAATGATCATACACCCATCAGGTGACTGATCATGCACTGATCACGTGGCTATCATGCACTGATCACGTGACTGATCATGCACTGATCACGTCTATATCATGCACTGATCACATGACTGCCCATGCACTGATCACGTGGATGATCATGCACTAATCATGTGACAGATCATGCACTGATCACGTGGCTGATCATGCACTGATACCGTGACTGAGCATGGACTGATCACATGACTATCATGTAGTGATCACGTGACTTAATGGCGCTGATCATGTGACTGATCATGCGCTGATCATGTTTGCTATCATACACTGATCATGTGCCTCTGGAGGCAATAAACAAAGAGCTGAGTAGGCACGAATCAAACAGTCAGCAGGCAATAATCATGGAACTCAGCTGTGAGGAATCATGCTGCTCAGCTGGCAATAATCAAGCAGCTGAGCAGGCAGGAATTACGCAGCACAGCTGGCAATTGTCAAGCAGATGACAGGCAGGAATCGTGCAGCTCAGCTGGCAATTGTCAAGCAGATGAGCAGACAGTAATCACGCAGCTCAGCAGGCCCAGATCACGTGACTGAGCATGCACTGTTCACGTGGCTGATCATACACTGATCACGTGACTGATCATGCACTGATCACGTGGCTATCATGCACTGATCACGTGGCTGATCATACACTGTTCACGTGTCTGACCATGCACTGATCACGTGGCTGATCATACACTGCTCACGTAACTGATCATGCACTGATCACGTGGCTGATCATGCACTGATCACGTGGCTATCATGCACTGTTCACGTGGCTGATCATACACTGATCACGTGACTGATCATGCACTGATCATCTGGCTATCATGCACTGATCACTGGCTATCATGCACTGATCACGTGGCTGATCATGCACTGATCACGTGACTGATCATGCACTGATCACGTCTATATCATGCACTGATCACATGACTGCCCATGCACTGATCACGTGATGATCATACACTGATCACGTGACTGATCATGCACTGATCACGTGGCTATCATGCACTGATCACGTGGCTGATCATGCACTGATCACGTGCTACCATGCACTGGTCACGTGGCTGATCATGCACTGATCACGTAATGATCATGCACTGATCACGTGACTGCATGCACTGATCACGTGGTGATCATGCACTGATCACGTGACTGATCATGCACTGATCACGTGGCTATCATGCACTACTCACGTGGCTGATCATGCAATGATCATGTAGCTACCATGTACTGGTCACGTGACTGATCATACACCCATCGGTGACTGATCATGCACTGATCACGTGGCTATCATGCACTGATCACGTGGCTGATCATGCACTGATCACGTGCCTGATCATGCACTGATCACGTGACTGATCATGCACTGATCACGTGGCTATCATGCACTGATCACGTGGCTGATCATGCACTGATCACGTGGCTGATCATGCACTGATACCGTGACTGAGCATGGACTGATCACATGACTATCATGTAGTGATCACGTGACTTAATGGCACTGATCATGTGACTGATCATGCACTGATCATGTTTGCTATCATACACTGATCATGTGCCTCTGGAGGCAATAAACAAAGAGCTGAGTAGGCACGAATCAAACAGTCAGCAGGCAATAATCATGGAACTCAGCTGTGAGGAATCATGCTGCTCAGCTGGCAATAATCAAGCAGCTGAGCAGGCAGGAATTACGCAGCACAGCTGATAATTGTCAAGCAGATGACAGGCAGGAATCGTGCAGCTCAGCTGGCAATTGTCAAGCAGATGAGCAGACAGTAATCACGTCAGCAGGCCCAGATCACGTGACTGAGCATGCACTGATCACGTGGCTGATCATACACTGATCACGTGACTGATCATGCACTGATCACGTGGCTATCATGCACTGATCACGTGGCTGATCATGCACTGATCACGTGGCTGATCATGCACTGATCACGTGACTGATCATGCACTGATCACGTGGCTGATCATGCACTGATCACGTGACTGATCATGCACTGATCACGTGCCTGATCATGCACTGATCACGTGACTGATCATGCACTGATCACGTGGCTATCATGCACTGATCACGTGGCTGATCATGCACTGATCACGTGGCTGATCATGCACTGATACCGTGACTGAGCATGGACTGATCACATGACTATCATGCAGTGATCACGTGACTTAATGGCGCTGATCATGTGACTGATCATGCACTGATCATGTTTGCTATCATACACTGATCATGTGCCTCTGGAGGCAATAAACAAAGAGCTGAGTAGGCACGAATCATACAGTCAGCAGGCAATAATCATGGAACTCAGCTGTGAGGAATCATGCTGCTCAGCTGGCAATAATCAAGCAGCTGAGCAGGCAGGAATTACGCAGCACAGCTGTCAATTGTCAAGCAGATGACAGGCAGGAATCGTGCAGCTCAGCTGGCAATTGTCAAGCAGATGAGCAGACAGTAATCACGCAGCTCAGCAGGCCCTGATGATCACGTGACTGAGCATGCACTGTTCACGTGGCTGATCATACACTGATCACGTGATGATCATGCACTGATCACTTGGATATCATGCACTGATCACGTGGCTGATCATACACTGTTCACGTGTCTGACCATGCACTGATCACGTGGCTGATCATACACTGCTCACGTAACTGATCATGCACTGATCACGTGGCTATCATGCACTGATCGTGGCTGAACATGCACTGTTCACGTGGCTGATCACACACTGTCACGTGACATATCATGCACTGATCACGTGGCACTCATGCACTGATCACGTGGCTGATCATACACTGATCACGTAACTGATCATGCACTGATCACGTGGCTATCATGCACTGCTCACGTGGCTGATCATGCAATGATCACGTAGCTACCATGTACTGGTCACGTGACTGATCATGCACTGATCACGTAATTGATCATGCACTGATCACGTGGCTGATCATGCACACTGATCACGTGGCTGATCATGCATGATCACGTGACTGATCATGCACTGATCACGTGGCTGATCATGCACTGATCACGTGGCTATCATGCACTGATCACCCATGATGTACATGACTGATCATGCACTGATCACGTGGCTATCATGCACTGTCATGTGGCTGATCATGCACTGATCACGTGTGATCATGCACTGATCACGTGCTATCATGCACTGGTCACGTGGCTGATCATGCACTGATCACGTGGCTGATCATGCACTGATCACGTGGCTGATCATGCACTGATCACGTGACTGATCATGCACTGATCACGTGACTGATCATGCACTGATCACGTGGCTATCATGCACTGATCACGTGGCTGATCATGCAATGATCACGTAGCTACCATGTACTGGTCACGTGACTGATCATGCACTGATCACGTGGCTGATCATGCACTGATCACGTGGCTGATCATGCACTGATCACGTGGCTGATCATGCACTGATCACGTGACTGATCATGCACTGATCACGTGACTGATCATGCACTGATCACGTGGCTATCATGCACTGATCACGTGGCTGATCATGCACTGATCACGTGGCTGATCATGCACTGATCACGTGGCTGATCACATACTGATCACGTGACTGATCATGCACTGATCACGTGGATGATCATGCACTGATCATGTGACTGATCATGCACTGATCACGTGACTGATCATGCACTGATCACGTGACTGATGCACTGATCACGTGGCTATCATGCACTGATCACGTGGCTGATCATGCACTGATCACGTGGCTGATCATGCACTGATCACGTGGCTGATCACATGTATCACGTGACTGATCATGCACTGATCACGTGGATGATCATACACTAATCACGTGACAGATCATGCACTGATCACGTGACTGATCATGCACTGATCACGTGGCTGATCATGCACTGATCACGTGACTGATCATGCACTGATCACGTGGCTGATCATGCACTGATCACGTGGCTGATCATGCACTGATCACGTGACTGATCATGCACTGATCACGTGACTGATCATGCACTGATCACGTGGCTATCATGCACTACTCACGTGGCTGATCATGCAATGATCATGTAGCTACCATGTACTGGTCACGTGACTGATCATACACCCATCAGGTGACTGATCATGCACTGATCACGTGGCTATCATGCACTGATCACGTGGCTGATCATGCACTGATCACGTGCCTGGTCATGCACTGATCACGTGACTGATCATGCACTGATCACATGGCTATCATGCACTGATCACGTGGCTGATCATGCACTGATCACGTGGCTGATCATGCACTGATACCGTGACTGAGCATGGACTGATCACATGACTATCATGTAGTGATCACGTGACTTAATGGCGCTGATCATGTGACTGATCATGCGCTGATCATGTTTGCTATCATACACTGATCATGTGCCTCTGGAGGCAATAAACAAAGAGCTGAGTAGGCACGAATCAAACAGTCAGCAGGCAATAATCATGGAACTCAGCTGTGAGGAATCATGCTGCTCAGCTGGCAATAATCAAGCAGCTGAGCAGGCAGGAATCGCAGCACAGCTGACAATTGTCAAGCAGATGACAGGCAGGAATCGTGCAGCTCAGCTGGCAATTGTCAAGCAGATGAGCAGACAGTAATCACGCAGCTCAGCAGGCCCAGATCACGTGACTGAGCATGCACTGTTCACGTGGCTGATCATACACTGATCACGTGACTGATCATGCACTGATCACGTGGCTATCATGCACTGATCACGTGGCTGATCATACACTGTTCACGTGTCTGACCATGCACTGATCACGTGGCTGATCATACACTGCTCACGTAACTGATCATGCACTGATCACGTGGCTGATCATGCACTGATCACGTGGCTCATGCACTGCACGTGGCTGATCATGCACTGATCACGTGACTGATCATGCACTGATCATCTGGCTATCATGCACTGATCAACTGGCTATCATGCACTGATCACGTGGCTGATCATGCACTGATCCGCGAGACTGATCATGCACTGATCACGTCTATATCATGCACTGATCACGTGACTGATCATGCACTGATCACGTGGATGATCATACACTGATCACGTGACTGATCATGCACTGATCACGTGGCTATCATGCACTGCTCACGTGGCTGATCATGCAATGATCACGTAGCTACCATGTACTGGTCACGTGACTGATCATGCACTGATCACGTAATTGATCATGCACTGATCACGTGACTTATCATGCACTGATCAGTGATCATGCACTGATCACGTGACTGATCATGCACTGATCACGTGGCTATCATGCACTACTCACGTGGCTGATCATGCAATGATCATGTAGCTACCATGTACTGGTCACGTGACTGATCATACACCCATGGTGTGGATCATGCACTGATCACGTGGCTATCATGCACTGATCACGTGGCTGATCATGCACTGATCACCTGCCTGGTCATGCACAGATCACGTGACAAATCATGCACTGATCACATGCTGATCATGCACTGATCACGTGGCTGATCATGCACTGATCACGTGGCTGATCATGCACTGATACCGTGACTGAGCATGGACTGATCACATGACTATCATGTAGTGATCACGTGACTTAATGCGCTGATCATGTGACTGATCATGCGCTGATCATGTTTGCTATCATACACTGATCATGTGCCTCTGGAGGCAATAAACAAAGAGCTGAGTAGGCACGAATCAAACAGTCAGCAGGCAATAATCATGGAACTCAGGTGTGAGGAATCATGCTGCTCAGCTGGCAATAATCAAGCAGCTGAGCAGGCAGGAATTATGCAGCACAGCTGATAATTGTCAAGCAGATGACAGGCAGGAATCGTGCAGCTCAGCTGGCAATTGTCAAGCAGATGAGCAGACAGGTAATCACGCAGCTCAGCAGGCCCAGATCACGTGACTGAGCATGCACTGTTCACGTGGCTGATCATACACTGATCACGTGACTGATCATGCACTGATCACGGGCTATCATGCACTGATCACGTGGCTGATCATACACTGTTCACGTGTTTGACCATGCACTGATCACGTGGCTGATCATACACTGCTCACGTAACTGATCATGCACTGATCACGTGGCTGATCATGCACTGATCAGTGGCTATCATGCACTGATTACGTGGCTGATCATACACTGATCACGTGACTGATCATGCACTGATCACTGGCTATCATGCACTCATTAACTGGCTATCATGCACTGATCACGTGGTTGATCATACACTGATCGAACTGATCATGCACTAATCACGTCTATATCATGCACTGATCACATGACTGCCCATGCACTGATCACGTGGATGATCATACACTGATCATGCGACTGATCATGCACTGATCACGTGGCTATCATGCACTGCTCACGTGGCTGATCATGCACTGATCACGTAGCTACCATGTACTGGTCACGTGGTGATCATGCACTGATCACGTAATTGATCATGCACTGATCAGGTGACTTATCATGCACTGTTCACGTGAGTGATCATGCACTGATCACGTGACTGATCATGCACTGATCACGTGGCTATCATGCACTGCTCACGTGGCTGATCATGCAATGATCACGTAGCTACCATATACTGGTCACGTGACTGATCATGCACTGATCACGTAATTGATCATGCACTGATCATGTGGCTGATCATGCACTGATCACGTGGCTGATCATGCACTGATCACGTGACTGATCATGCACTGATCACGTGCCTGGTCATGCACTGATCACGTGACTGATCATGCACTGATCACATAGCTATCATGAACTGATCACCTGGCTGATCATGCACTGATCACGTGGCTGATCATGCACTGATACCGTGACTGAGCATGGACTGATCACATGACTATCATGTAGTGATCACGTGACTTAATGGCTCTGATCATGTGACTGATCATGCACTGATCATGTTTGCTATCATACACTGATCATGTGCCTCTGGAGGCAATAAACAAAGAGCTGAGTAGGCACGAATCATACAGTCAGCAGGCAATAATCATGGAACTCAGCTGTGAGGAATCATGCTGCTCAGCTGGCAATAATCAAGCAGCTGAGCAGGCAGGAATTGCAGCACAGCTGGCAATTGTCAAGCAGATGACAGGCAGGAATCGTGCAGCTCAGCTGGCAATTGTCAAGCAGATGAGCAGACAGTAATCACGCAGCTCAGCAGGCCCTGATCACGTGACTGAGCATGCACTGTTCACGTGGCTGATCATACACTGATCACGTGATGATCATGCACTGATCACTTGGATATCATGCACTGATCACGAGGCTGATCATACACTGTTCACGTGTCTGACCATGCACTGATCACGTGGCTGATCATACACTGCTCACGTAACTGATCATGCACTGATCACGTGGCTATCATGCACTGATCACGTGGCTGAACATGCACTGTTCACGTGGCTGATCACACACCTGTCACGTGACATATCATGCACTGATCACGTGGCACTCATGCACTGATCATGTGGCTGATCATACTCTGCTCACGTAACTCATCATGCACACATCACGTGGCTATCATGCACTGCTCACGTGGCTCGTCATGGAATGATCACGTAGCTACCATATACTGATCACGTGACTGATCATGCACAGATCACGTAAATGATCATGCACTGTTCACGTGACTGATCATGTACTGATCACGTGACTGATCATGCACTGATCACGTGGCTATCATGCACTGCTCACGTGGCTGATCATGCAACGATCACGTAGCAACCATGTACTGGTCACGTGACTGATCATGCACTGATCACGTAATTGATCATGCACTGATCACGTGGCTCATCATGCACTGATCGCGTGGCTGATCACACATGTATCACGTGACTGATCATGCACTGATCACGTGGCTATCATGCACTGATCACGTGGCTATCATGCACTGATCACGTGGATATCATGCACTGATCACGTGGCTGATCACACACTATCACATGACTGATCATGCACTGATCACGTGACTATCATGCACTGATCACGTGCTATCATGCACTGATCACGTGGATGATCATGCACTGATCACGTGGCTACCATGTACTGTCACGTGACTGATCATGCACTGATCACGTGATTGATCATGCACTGATCACGTGACTGATCATGCACTGATCACGTGACTGATCATGCACTGATCACGTGACTGATCATGCACTGATCACGTGGCTATCATGCACTGATCACGTGGCTGATCATGCACTGATCACGTGACTATCATGCACTGATCACGTGACTGATCATGCACTGATCACGTAATTGATCAGGCACTGATCACGTGGCTGATCATGCACTGATCACGTGGCTGATCATGCACTAATCACGTGACTGATCATGCACTGATCACGTGGCTGATCATGCACTGATCACGTGGCTATCATGCACTGATCACGTGGCTGATCATGCACTGGTCACGTGACTGATCATGCACTGATCACATGACTGATCATGCACTGATCACGTGGCTATCATGCACTGATCACGTGGCTGATCATGCACTGATCATGTTGGCTACCATGTACTGGTCAGTGACTGATCATGCACCCATCACGTGACTGATCATGCACTGATCACGTGGCTCTCATGCACTGATCACTTGGCTGATCATGCACTGATCACGTGCCTGATCATGCACTGATCACGTGACTGATCATGCACTGATCATGGCTATCATGCACTGATCACGTGCTGATCATGCACTGATCACGTGGCTGATCATGCACTGATCACGTGACTGATCATGCACTGATCACGTGACTGATCATGCACTGATCACGTGGCTATCATGCACTACTCACGTGGCTGATCATGCAATGATCATGTAGCTACCATGTACTGGTCACGTGTATGATCATACACCGATCATGTGACTGATCATGCACTGATCACGTGGCTATCATGCACTGATCACGTGGCTGATCATGCACTGATCACGTCAATATCATGCACTGATCACATGGCTGATCATACACTGATCACGTAGCTGATCATGCGCTGATCACGTGGCTGATCATGCACTGATCACGTGGCTGATCATGCACTGATCACGTGACTGATCATGCACTGATCACATGACTATCATGCACTGATCACGTGACTTAATGGCACTGATCACGTGGCTGATCATGCGCTGATCATGTTTGCTATCATACACTGATCACGTGCCTCTGGAGGCAATAAACAAAGAGCTGAGTAGGCACGAATCAAACAGTCAGCAGGCAATAATCATGGAACTCAGCTGTGAGGAATCATGCTGATCAGATGGCAATAATCAAGCAGCTGAGCAGGCAGGAATTACGCAGCACGGCTGGCAATTGTCAAGCAGATGACAGGCAGGAATAGTGCAGCTCAGCTGGCAATTGTCAAGCAGATGAGCAGACAGTAATCACGCAGCTCAGCAGGCCCTGATCGCGTGACTGATCATGCACTGATCACGTGGCTGATCATGCACTAATCACGTGACTGATCATGCACTGATCACGTGGCTCTCATGCGCTGATCACGTGGCTGATCATGCACTGATCACATGTCTGATCATGCACTGATCACGTGGCTGATCATGCACTGCTCACGTAACTGATCATGCACTGATCACGTGGCTGATCATACACTGATCAGTGGCTATCATGCACTTTTCACGTGGCTGATCATACACTGATCACGTGACTGATCATGCACTGATCATGTGGCGATCATGCACTGATCACTGGCTATCATGCACTGATCACGTGGCTGATCATACACTGATCACGGCTGATCATGCACTGATCACGGCTAGGTCATGCACTGATCACGTGGCAGCCCATACACTGGTCACGTGGCTGATCATGCACTGATCACGTGACTGATCATGCACTGTTCGCGTGGCTATCATGCACTGCTCAGCGACTGTTCATGCACTGATCGCGTAGCTATCATGCACTGGTCACGTGGCTAGTCATACACTGATCACGTGACTGGTCATGCACTGATCAGGTGACTTATCATGCACTGTGCGTGGTGATCATGCACTGATCACGTGACTGATCATGCACTGATCGCGTGGCTATCATGCACTACTCACGTGGCTGATCATGCAATGATCATGTGGCTACCATGTACCGGTCAGGTGACTGATCATACACCCATCAGGTGACTGATCATGCACTGATCGCGTGGCTATCATGCACTACTCACGTGGCTGATCATACACTGATCACCTGCCTGGTCATGCACAGATCACGTGACTAATCATGAACTGATCACATAGCTATCATGAACTGATCACCTGGCTGATCATGCACTGATCACGTGGCTGATCATGCACTGATACCGTGACTGAGCATGGACTGATCACATGACTATCATGTAGTGATCACCTGACTTAATGGTGCTGATCATGTGACTGATCATGCGCTGATCATGTTTGCTATCATACACTGATCATGTGCCTCTGGAGGCAATAAACAAAGAGCTGAGTAGGCACGAATCAAACAGTCAGCAGGCAATAATCATGGAACTCAGCTGTGAGAAATCATGCTGCTCAGCTGGCAATAATCAAGCAGCTGAGCAGGCAGGAATTACGCAGCACAGCTGGCAATTATCAAGCAGATGACAGGCAGGAATCGTGCAGCTCAGCTGGCAATTGTCAAGCAGATGAGCAGACAGTAATCACGCAGCTCAGCAGGCCCAGATCACGTGACTGAGCATGCACTGTTCACGTGACTGATCATACACTGATCACGTGACTGATCATGCACTGATCACGTGGCTATCATGCACTGATCACGTGGCTGATCATACACTGTTCACGTGTCTGACCATGCACTGATCACGTGGCTGATCATACACTGCTCACGTGGCTGATCATGCACTGGTCACGTGGCTATCATGCACTGATCACGTGGCTGATCATGCACTGATCACGTGGCTGATCATGCACTGATCACGTAGCTATCATGCACTGATCACGTGGCTGATCATGCACTGATCACGTGACTGATCATGCACTGATCACTGACTATCATGCAGTGATCACGTGGCTATCATGCACTGATCACGTGGCTGATCATACACTGATCACGTGACTGATCATGCACTGATCACGTGGCTATCATGCACTGATCACGTGGCTGATCATGCACTGATCACGTGGCTGATCATGCACCTGATCACGTGACAGATCATGCACTGATCACGTGGCATCATGCACTGATCACGTGGCTGATCATACACTGATCACGTGACTGATCATGCACTGATCACGTGGCTATCATGCACTGATCACGTGGCTGTCATGCAATGATCACGTGGCTATCATATCCTGGTCACATGACTGATCATGCACTGATCACGTGGCTGATCATGCACTGATCACGTGACTGATCATGCACTGATCACGCGGCTGATCATGCACTGATCACGTGGCTGATCATGCACTGGTCACGTGACTGATCATGCACTGATCACGTAATTGATCGTACACTGATCACGTGCTCATCATGCACTGATCACGTGGCTGATCACACATGTATCACGTGACTGATCATGCACTGATCACGTGGCTATCATGCACTGATCACGTGGCTATCATGCACTGATCACGTGGATGATCATGCACTGATCGCGTGGCTGATCACGCACGTATCACATGACTGATCATGCACTGATCACGTGGCTATCATGCACTGATCACGTGGCTATCATGCACTGATCACGTGGCTGATCATGCAATGATCAGTAGCTACCATGTACTGGTCACGTGACTGATCATGCACTGATCACGTAATTGATCATGCACTGATCAGGTGACTTATCATGCACTGTTCACGTGAGTGATCATGCACTGATCACGTGACTGATCATGCACTGATCGTGGCTATCATGCACGGCTCACGTGGCTGATCATGCAATGATCACGTGGCTACCATATACTGATCACGTGACTGATCATGCACTGATCACGTGGCTGATCATGCACTGATCACGTGGCTGATCATGCACTGATCACGTGGCTGATCATCCACTGATCAACGTGACTGATCATGCACTGATCGCGTGACTGATCATGCACTGATCACGTGGCTATCATGCACTGATCACTTGGCTGATCATACACTGATCACGTGCCTGATCATGCACAGATTACGTGACTGATCATGCACTGATCACGTGACTGATCATGCACTGATCACGTGGCTATCATGCACTACTCACGTGGCTGATCATGCAATGATCACGTGGCTACCATGTACTGGTCACGTTGACTGATCATACACCCATCACGTGAAGCTGGATCATGCACTGATCACGTGGCTATCATGCACTGATCACGTGGCTGATCATACACTGATCACGTGCCTGGTCATGCACTGATCACGTGACTGATCATGCACTGATCACATGGCTATCATGCACTGATCACCTGGCTGATCATGCACTGATCACGTGGCTGATCATGCACTGATCACCGTGACTGATCATGCACTGATCACATGACTGATCATGCAGTGATCACGTGGCTATCATGCACTACTCACGTGGCTGATCATGCAATGATCATGTAGCTACCATGTACAGGTCACGTGAATGATCATACACCCATCAGGTGACTGATCATGCACTGATCACGTGGCTGATCATGCACTGATCACGAGACTGATCATGCACTGATCACGTCTATATCATGCACTGATCACATGACTGCCCATGCACTGATCACGTGGATGATCATACACTAATCATGTGACAGATCATGCACTGATCACGTGGCTGATCATGCACTGATACGTGACTGAGCATGGACTGATCACATGACTATCATGTAGTGATCACGTGACTTAATGGCGCTGATCATGTGACTGATCATGCGCTGATCATGTTTGCTATCATACACTGATCATGTGCCTCTGGAGGCAATAAACAAAGAGCTGAGTAGGCACGAATCAAACAGTCAGCAGGCAATAATCATGGAACTCAGGTGTGAGGAATCATGCTGCTCAGCTGGCAATAATCAAGCAGCTGAGCAGGCAGGAATTATGCAGCACAGCTGACAATTGTCAAGCAGATGACAGGCAGGAATCGTGCAGCTCAGCTGGCAATTGTCAAGCAGATGAGCAGACAGTAATCACGCAGCTCAGCAGGCCCAGATCACGTGACTGAGCATGCACTGTTCACGTGGCTGATCATACACTGCTCACGTAATGATAATGCACTGATCAAGTGGCTATCATGCACTGATCACGTGGCTGATCATACACTGTTCACATGTCTGACCATGCACTGATCACGTGGCTGATCATGCACTGCTCACGTAACTGATCATGCACTGATCACGTGGCTATCATACACTGATCAGTTGGCTATCATAC